>NW_019230962.1:0-3000 GCF_002742605.1 Olea europaea var. sylvestris
GATAATAATAAGATTTTTAGTATATTTTAATAAAAATATATAAAATGTATAGTCAAAAAGTTGATAAAAATTGTAAATTTATTTAAAAAATGAAGCCAAATGTTAGAATTTATTGAATGAAATTAAATTCCATACAGCAAAAGAAAGAGGCACTCCATGATCGAAGGAGAAGAAACCTCCATGAAAGGAGGGATTGGAATTTCACAATCCAATGATTTATTAATGAATACAATGACTCCATTTATAGAGAAAAAAGATGAGTAATTAACTGACTAATTTGCTTATTAACAGGTTAATCACTAACTAATTAACATCCTAAACATGAGCTGGAATATTCTAAATTTGCTGTAACATATTTCTAACACCAAACATGTGTTTCATTGTATTCTACTCTAGTCCTTAGTTTTTATTCACATACATTTTTTATATTATACAAGTCATTATTAAGTTTTAAAAAAGAATCCACTTAACAATTTATTTTAGTCAAATGCCAAAAAGATTGCTTCATTTCCTAAGAAAGAAGATACAATGAGGCAACAATCAGAGTGGCTACAAGCCAAAGCCCGAAATAAGATCGTTCCAAGTAAAATTTTGAATTTTTTTTTTTAATTGAATTGTGCTACATATACAAGCAAATTTATAGATAGGTTGACAGATGGAAAAAAAAAAAGTTGAATTTTATCTGTCAAAGGAAATGTACAAGTAGCAAAACTTATATATATATATATGTGTGTGTGTGTGTGTGTCGGATTTTAAATATTTTTGTGAGACCAAGAAGATTTATTTCATCTAATTTTTAATTAGCATGTATTCCAAGCTTTGAGATCTACTACTCAAACAAGTCCACCTCAGCCCTTGATGTGAAATCTGATCTTAGCTCCTATTTGAGTAGCATAATGCTCTAAGCTTTCCCATATTATTAATTTCAAGATTTTTTTTTCCTTTTTGAATTATATGGGATTAACTTTCAACGAAGAAAAAAAAATTTAAATGCATACTTCGATTTAAAAGTCCACCTTTCGTAATTTGACTTAGACCTGAAAGATTCTCAGGTCTGACCTTGAGTTTTTCGAGCTCTACATACATCTTGGTGTTGAAGATCCTTAGTGAGGAGTTCAGTTTTCAGATTGATGTTGTAATTTTCTGGACTCTCTTGATGTCCAGATTGTAATGCAAAGTTGAGGCAAATAAAAACCTTCCAAATTTATCATTCCAAACTACCAGTTTAACATAGTTTGGAACACCATTAACACAGTCTTCCAACACAAGTACAAAATGTATCCTGTTACGCCTCGTCACACATGACTCGATGTTATCGAGGTCTTCTTATCCAAGTGGCCGACCCATCGAGACTCTCTGATTAATTATTGGATTAGTCGACCTACTCAAGTATATAAACCACCTCCAACTAAGCTTAGTGATGTCAACGAGTGGAGCCGAAACTCGAGGCTCAAGCTCGGCTCGACTAAAATTAAGACGGGCTTTTTTTGGCTCGAGCTTGACGGAGCTTTTAGCTCGGGCATTGACGAGCCGAGCCGATTTTATTTTATTTTTTGTTTTTTTATTATAACACACATGCAAAAAGGCAGCTCTACTAATTTCTTTGTTTTTTTAATTTACAAGCTCGCTCGGGCTTCTCCAATCTTCCCAAAATGGGGCTTAGCCCTAGCCTCAAGTCGGGCTGGCTCGAGTTTTTTTGGGTTGAACCACGGGCGGCTCTAGTCAAATGAGCCAAATTGCTATCCCTAACTAAGCTTCCCACACAAGTGATGAGGCTTAGGAGATTAGTCCGAGGCTCATTCATGCCTCTTCTGTCGAAGCAGAGGTGTTGAGGTGAGAAAGCTCTACAAAGTTCGAAGCCCATTACAGCGAGGATCCACACAAAGAAGATCCTAAACTTATGCATGAAATCTTTTTTGAATGATTGATGAGACCTTTATAATAAGGGTCCGTTTGATAGCAAAGATGAAAAAGGCAAACCAATTCCATGTAAGTTGGAAAAGAAAAAATCACCAAAACTATAAGAATTCGATTTTCATGGAATTGACCAAAAATATGCTTTAAGTGTTTGTATCTTGAAATTCAAACTTCATTTCTATTTTCGTATTAAACAATCAAGGTAGAAAATGAATTCCTCGGATGTGATATTTTCCATGGAATACGACGCTATCAAATGGACCCTAAGTATAAATGTCAAATCTTGTTAATAGTGGCTGCTCTGTGTAAGCGTTAAATGCACCATAAGCTAACAAATTCAAATTGATGCCTAAGGTTAGATGCTTCGGCTAAGGAAATGAGGTCACGTGTACTTTCATCTAAGGGTCACCATTTCATTTGTAATGTTATAAATACCCCCTCCATGTACCATTTGAAGGTGAATGCAACTCAACGTACTAAAAGACACTCTTTGTCTTCTCTTTTACGGATTTTACACTTACTTAGCAACGAGTTTACATTATTTCTCTTTGATTGAGTTGTTTGCAATTGGTTATCATTATACAATTGTTTAACAAATCTACTGCCAGAACCCGAACACATTTATTTCCCGTCTTTGAGCTTTTCCCACATCCACATTTTCGCAGCGTTGATGACTAGCAACTCGTCCTTACATGTTGGAACTAGCTCACGTGTGTGTGAGTGGGCCCGACATTTGTTGTTCGCCAAAGTTGAGGTCAACAAATTGGAGCCATTTATGGAAAATCGCACTACAAACACAAGCATTCTCGTGGAAAGAGTTTGCTATTAAAAAGGATTTATTTTTGCAAAAGAACAAGAGGATGCCCAAAAGTTGGAAAAAGTTCGGGTATTTTAAATTAACAAAAAATGAGTTCTGACCGTGATATTCCTCCCAGGAGAGTGAGAGAAAACACCAATGAAGCCTCGTCGTCAACTGTCCCAGCAGCTCGACGTCGACCCCGCAACCATCACAAGCGTGGTAGGATGCGAATGGCTACTCAACTTATCAGGGAGATAGACGCCATGGCAACCAATATGAGAAAT
>NW_019230963.1:0-2999 GCF_002742605.1 Olea europaea var. sylvestris
GGGGATAGTGAAATTAGAATTACTCCTACTGAAAAAGTAAAGAATGAAAAAAATTTGGTGGGTTAAGAGAATGGATTCCATGTAGGAGATCTTGTTTAGGATAAAATTAGGAGTTAGCCACTGTGGCCTAGACATATTCATAATCCATTGGATGATTCTGCTAAAGGTGAAGATATTGGTATTGAGCATAGTGAGAGTGGGATATATATGCTAGGAATTAATAGCAATGAGAATAGTGTTAATACAACAAGTGGACTTAAGGGAAATATTAGGCTGCCTAAGATGGATTTTCCACTTTTGGGAGGAGAAGGACCTAGGGAATGGCTAAGGAAAGCCATTAAATATTTCCAACTTCATAAAACTCCCGATGAACTAAGATTGAAAGTTGCTGAGAAGTACTTGGAAATGAAAGCTTATATATGGGTTTATGGATTCATTGCAAATTATCCTGGGTCAGATTGGAGTTTATTTTCTGAGGAACTTTGCAGGAAATTTTCAGAAACTATTGAGGAAGAAGTGGTTGAGACATTTAGCAAAATTAAGCAACTAGGACAAATAAAGATAAAGGCTATGAGTCTGAATGAGAATTAGGAAGGGAGATGAGAATTTTGGAGAATTGGCCGACTATCGAAGAAAGGAAGAGTGAAGTTGAGATAAAAGTTGCTGAACTAAGTGGTGTCCTACAGCCAATGTACATTGAATCATCATTACCTCAGGTTGGAAGTAATAAAATTAAATCTGGGTAGTCTTTAATTCAACAAACGAACATTATATCCATTTCATCTGGGATGGACAATCTGGGCAATGAAGAACGAAATTTGTTAATGAGGGATCCAGTAGAACTGGGACAGATACAAGGGATTAAGAAGACATTTAAAGCTACTGAGGGACGTAGGACGGAAATTGAGTTGGGTGTGATTGCTGCTCAACTTCTACAGCAGAAATTTGAGTCCCTACAGGTTGGGGATGTAAAGAGTTCGCCTGAAACTCTTTAAGGTAAGGATTTCAAATTTGACGACAAACTTTAGCAAGGAAGAATTAGCGATTGAGATTCTTAATGAAGCCTTATCTTTTAAGGAAGAAAATAAGAATCATTTAGGGATTTTGTTACCAAAACTTTAGTTAGTTATATCATGTAGGGTAGAAAATGAGTGGGTTGAGAGCCTTCTTAATTGTTCTTGGAAACCAATGGATCCAAATGCCGCAAGCACAATGCTCGAAGAATGGTTAAAACAATGGGATTCCTTTGTTTTTGAATATGAAATTAAGAATATATGAGATGAAGTTTTGTCTACTTTGAGTCGACATTCATCAAGAACTCAACATCTAAAACCTTCTACCAAGAATTCTTTTGCTAACAATAGAAAATCCGAATTTATTGGAAAAGATATGAGAGCTTAGAACAAGATGGATGAATAAAAGAATGAGTCACCAGAGTTCCATAAGGCATATATCACCTTGCACTACTTGCTTAATTTAAGGGTAGTGAAGAGAATGAGGCGGCTAATTTCATACAAAGAAGACATCCCAACTTTGAACCTTGAGGAAAAGGTTAATTTAAGGGGAACGGATGTCATGGGTTGGACCATTTACTTTTATTTTATGTAGTTGGGCTTGTATTCTTAGTGGTGATTAGCCTAAAGCCCTTTAAGGCTGTTTTGTTCTAGATATAGTTGTATATCTACATTTGGAAAATACGACGATGAATTGAATTGAAAATGAGGTTTTGGCTTGCAGCCATCATTTTCTTCCTTTCTCCTTGAATTTCTGCTTTTCATCTGGCTTCTTTCCCTTTATTCTTCTACTTCTTCTTCTCTACTGTTGTATTTTTCTTCTTCTCTGCTATATCTCTATTCTTCTTCTATGGTTTCTTGTTCTTATTTTTCATCATTTAATTCCTCTCCATTCTCCTTTTATCTTAATTTGGTTCCAAATTCAACTGGATTACTTCATTGTTTGAGCTATACGAGTGGATGGTTGCGAATTGAGGTTTAATTCAGGACACCCATTTACAGAACTAGATGGAGCAGCCTGTGGTTGCCTCAACTGTAGCTGTCGATAACCTTAAACATACTGTGACGACCTCAACGACGATAACCCTAGGCTAGGGTACACAACAGTTGTAACAACAGCGGTTAATGGAGGCTTTAGCTCACGAAAGTTGCGTAGCTAGAGACTGTAGCACATGGTAACAATGATTTGCTAATGGATGTCATTACATGCCGATAATTAAGCATTTGAATGATAGAATAACACCAGAGCGTTTTGCAGAACAAGTGGTGGCTAATTCTCATAGCATCTTGTATATATGCCTAGCCAAGAAGTTGAATCCATATACATAATCACATTTTACAAGAAATCACTCAACTAAAGCCACAATAGAAATTTCTTGAACCTATGCCTCCTATTTTATGTGATTGGGCTAAAACTGTGCAAGTGATTGATAATATACCAATATAATTTACATCAAAAGTAGGATTTGACAAATTTTATCCACTATACAATTTAATCTATAGTCTAGTTAAGTTTTCCCAATTAGTGCCTTTTTAATGCACAGCAAAGTTGAGGAAACTTCAAAAACTTGTATTAAAGTTCCAATTTTCTAGAATCAATGCACAACACATAACAGAAATTTCAATATAACAATGCAAAACTATAAAATTTGTATTGAAAGCAAATCTACTCAACCTAGTTGGGAAAGTATTATTTTGACAATATGGGACAAGCATTATAACTTTTCCAATTACTCAAAAAAGCAGTTACTATCAGCCATCCAAATGACAAGATTCGAACTTTACCTTCAATTTATTATGCTTTCACATTATTTTGAAGATTTTTCAATGGTCCCATGTTTTTCCTCGTCTGATTTTGAATTCCGAACAATTGATTGAACTCCTTTTCACCATACATTTGATTATAATAGGGTGAAATACAACAAAAATAGAACACAAGTTCATCCAAAATCACATAGTTACAAAGTGGAGTGGAGTCGGCGGATT
>NW_019230964.1:0-2999 GCF_002742605.1 Olea europaea var. sylvestris
GCGCGATTTTTATTTCCGAACAACCAGTCAAATTTTTGCCCATTCCGACACAGTCGCGAAAAATGAGGAAATTGACCCTGGCGAGATTTTTATTTCCGATTAACCTGGCAAATTTAAGCCCATTCCGACACAGTCAGGTAAAATGACGAAATTGCCCTCGGCGCGATTTTTATTTCTGATCAACCTGCCAAATTTAAGACCATTTCGACACAGTCGTGAAAAATGACGAAATTGCCCTCGGCGCGATTTTTATTTCCGATCAACCTTCCAAATTTTAGACCATTTCGACACAGTCGCGAAAAACGACGAAATTGCCCATGGCGCGATTTTTATTTCCGATCAACCTGCCAATTTTAAGCCCATTCAGACACAGTAGCGAAAAATGACGAAATTGCCCCCGGCGCGATTTTTATTTCCGAACAACCAGTCAAATTTTAGCCCATTTCGACACAGTCGCGAAAAATGAGGAAATTGACCCTGGGGCGATTTTTATTTCCGATTAACCTGGCAAATTTAAGCCCATTCCGACCGCGATTTTTATTTCCGAACAACCAGCCAAATTTTAGGCCATTTCGACATCGTCGCGAGAAATGACGAAATTGCCCCCGGTGCGATTTTTATTTCCGATCAACTTGGCAAATTTATGCCCATTGCGACACAGTCGCGTAAAATGACGAAATTGCCCCCGGTGCGATTTTTATTTCCGATCAACTTGGCAAATTTATGCCCATTGCGACACAGTCGCGTAAAATGACGAAATTGCCCCCGGTGCGATTTTTATTTCCGATCAACTTGGCAAATTTATGCCCATTGCGACACAGTCGCGTAAAATGACGAAATTGCCCCCGGTGCGATTTTTATTTCCGATCAACCTGCCAAATTTAAGCCCATTCAGACACAGTAGCGAAAAATGACGAAATTGCCCCCGGCGCGATTTTTATTTCCGAACAACCAGTCAAATTTTAGGCCATTTCGACACAGTCGCGAAAAATGACGAAATTGACCCCGGCGCGATTTTTATTTCCGATCAACCTACCAAATTTAAGGGCATTCCGACACAATCTCGAAAAATGATGAAATTGCCCCCGGCGCGATTTTTATTTCCGATCAACCTGCCAAATTTAAGCCCATTTCGACACAGTCGCGAAAAATGACGAAATTGCCCTCGGCGCGATTTTTATTTCCGATCAACCTGCCAAATTTAAGCCCATTTCGACACAGTCGGGAAAAATGACGAAATTGCCCTCGGCGCGATTTTTATTTCCGATCAACCTGCCATATTTAAGCCCATTCCGACACAGTCGCATAAAATGACAAAATTGGCCCGGCGCGGTTTTTGTTTACGATCTACCTGTCAAATTTTAGACCATTCCGACACAGTCGCGAAAAATGACGAAATTGACCCGGGCGCGATTTTTAATTCCGATCAACCTGCCAAATTTAAGCCCATTCCGACAAAGTCGCAAAAAATGACGAAATTGCCCCCGGCGCGATTTTTATTTCCGAACAACCAGTCAAATTTTAGGCCATTTCGACACAGTCGCGAAAAATGACGAAATTGACCCCGGCGCGATTTTTATTTCCGATCAACCTACCAAATTTAAGGGCATTCCGACACAATCTCGAAAAATGATGAAATTGCCCCCGGCGCGATTTTTATTTCCGATCAACCTGCCAAATTTAAGGGCATTCCGACACAATCTCGAAAAATGATGAAATTGCCCCCGGCGCGATTTTTATTTCCGATCAACCTGCCAAATTTAAGCCCATTTCGACACAGTCGCGAAAAATGACGAAATTGCCCTCGGCGCGATTTTTATTTCCGATCAACCTGCCAAATTTAAGCCCATTTCGACACAGTCGGGAAAAATGACGAAATTGCCCTCGGCGCGATTTTTATTTCCGATCAACCTGCCATATTTAAGCCCATTCCGACACAGTCGCATAAAATGACAAAATTGGCCCGGCGCGGTTTTTGTTTACGATCTACCTGTCAAATTTTAGACCATTCCGACACAGTCGCGAAAAATGACGAAATTGACCTGGGCGCGATTTTTAATTCCGATCAACCTGCCAAATTTAAGCCCATTCCGAGAAAGTCGCAAAAAATGACGAAATTGCCCCCGGCACGATTTTTGTTTCCAATCAATCAGTCAAATTTTGGCCCATTTCGACACAGTCGCGAAAAATGACGAAATTGCCCACTGTGCGATTTTTATTTCCGATCAACCTGGCAAATTTAAGCCCATTCCGTCACAGTCGCAAAAATGACGAAATTGCCAAGCGTTGTTTTTGTTTCCGATCTACCTGTCAAATTTTGGCCCATTCTGACACAGTCGCGAAAAATAACGAAATTGCCCCCGGCGCGATTTTAATTTCCGATCAACCTGCCAAATTTAAGACCATTCCGACACAGACACGTAAAATAACGAAAGTGCCCCCGCCGTGATTTTTATCTCCGATCAACCTGCCAAATTTAAGCCCATTCCGTCACAGTCGAAAAAATGACGAAATTGACCAGGCGTGGTTTTTGTTTCCGATCTACCTGTCAAATTTTAGCCTATTCTGACACTGTCGCGAAAAATGACGAAATTGCCCCCGGAGCGATTTTTATTTCCTATCAACCTGCCAAATTTAAGACCATTCCGACACAGACGCGTAAAATGACGAAAGCCCCGCCGCGATTTTTATTTTCGATCAACCTGCCAAATTTAAGACCATTCCGACACAGACACGTAAAATAACGAAAGTGCCCCCGTCGTGATTTTTATCTCCGATCAACCTGCCAAATTTAAGCCCATTCCATCACAGTCCAAAAAATGACGAAATTGACCAGGCGTGGTTTTTGTTTCCGATCTACCTGTCAAATTTTAGACCATTCCGACACAGTCGCGAAAAATGACGAAATTACCCACGGAGCGATTTTTAATTCCGACCAACCTGCCAAATTTAAGCCCATTCCGACACAGTCGCGTAAAATGACGAAATTGCCCCCGGCG
>NW_019230965.1:0-2998 GCF_002742605.1 Olea europaea var. sylvestris
GCTAGTCTAATTCGATTGGAATGGAGCCAATGAAAAGTAGTTTTTGATTTCATGATAACTTTAGGTTCGTTCATTTTTGGCGAATTGCTAGTTTAATTCGATTGGAATAGAGTCAATGAAAATTGGTTTTTGATTCCATGATAACTTCGGGTTTGATCATTTTCGACGAATGGCTAGTCTAATTCGATTGGAATCGAGCCAATGAAAAGTGGTTTTTGAATTCTTGATAACTTCGGGTTTGTTCGTTTTTGGTGAATTGCTAGTCTAATTCGTTTGGAATGGAGCCAATGAAACGTGGTTTTTGATTTCATCATAACTTCATGTTTGACCATTTTCGACGAATTGCTAGTCTAATTCGTTTGGAATGGAGCCAATGAAACGTGGTTTTAGATTTCGTGATAACTTCGTGTTTGACCATTTTCGACGAATTGCTAGTCTAATTCGTTTGGAGTCGAGCCAATGAAAAGTGGCTTTCGATTTCATGACAACTTCGCGTTTGATCGTTTTCGGCAAATTGCTAGTCCAATTTGATTGGATTCGAGCCAATGAAAAGTGGTTTTTGATTTCATGATAACTTCGGGTTCGTTCATTTTTGGCGAAATGCTAGTCTAATTCGAATGGAATCGAGCCAATGGGAAGTAGTTTTTGATTTCATGATAAGTTCGGGTTTGTTCATTTTTCGTGAATTGCTAGTCTAATTCAATTGGAATCGAGCCAATGAAAAGTAGTTTTTCATTTCATAATAACTTCGGGTTTGATCATTTTCGGCGAATTGCTAGCCTAATTCGATTAGCATGGAGCAAATGAAAAGTGGTTTTTGATTTCATGATAACTTCGTGTTTGACCATTTTCGACGAATTGCTAGCCTAATTCTTTTGGAATCGAGCGAATGAAAAGTGGCTTTCGATTTCGTGATAACTTTGGGTTTGATCGTTTTCGAAAAATTGCTATTCTAATTTGATTGGAATCGAGCCAATGAAAAGTGGTTTTCAATTTCATGACAACTTCGGGTTTGTTCGTTTTCGGCGAATTGCTCGTCTAATTCGATTGGAATCGAGCCAATGAAAAGTGGTTTTTGATTTCATGATAACTTCGGGCTTGTTCATTTTTGGCAAAATGCTAGTCTAATTCGATTGGAATCGAGCCAATGGAGAGTAGTTTTTGATTTCATGATAAGTTTGGATTTGTTCGTTTTTCGCGAATTGCTAGTCTAATTCAATTGGAATCGAGCCAATGAAAAGTAGTTTTTAATTTCATGATTACTTCGGGTTTGATCATTTTCGGCTAATTGCTAGTCTAATTCGATTGGAGTCGAGCCAATGAAAAGTGGTTTTCGATTTCATGTTAACTTCGGGTTTGATCGTTTTCGGCTAATTGCTAGTCTAATTTGATTGGGTTCGAGCCAATGAAAAGTGGTTTTTGATTTCATGATAACTTCGGGTTTGTTCATTTTTGGCGAATTGTTTGTCTAATTCGATTGGAATCGAGCCAATGGAAAGTAGTTTTTGATTTCATGATGAGTTCGGGTTTGTTCGTTTTTCGTGTATTGTTAGTCTAATTCAATTTGAATCGAGCCAGTGAAAAGTAGTTTTTAATTTCATGAGAACTTTGGGTTTGATCTTTTTCGGCGAATTGCTAGTCTAATTCGATTGGAATGGAGCCAATGAAAAGTGGTTTTTGATTTCATGATAACTTCGTGTTTGACCATTTTTGGCGAATTGCTAGTCTAATTCGTTTGGAATCTAGCCAATGAAAAGTGGCTTTCGATTTCGTAATAACTTCGGGTTTGATCGTTTTCGAAAAATTGCTAGTCTAATTTGATTGGAATCGAGCCAATGAAAAGTGGTTTTCGATTTCATGATAACTTCGGGTTTGTTCGTTTTCGGCGAATTGCTAGTCTAATTTGATTGGAATTGAGCCAATGAAAAGTGGTTTTTGATTTCATGATAACTTCGGGTTTGATCATTTTCGGCTAATTGCTAGTCTAAATCGATTGGAATCGAGCCAATGAAAAGTGGATTTTGATTTCATGATAACTTCGGGTTTGTTTGCTTTTGGGGAATGGCTAGTCAAATTCGATTGGTATGGAGCCAATGAAAAGTGGTTTTTGATATCGCGATGACTTTACGTTTGTTCGTTTTTGGCGAATTGCTAGTCCAATTCGATTGGAATGGAGCCAATGAAAAGTGGTTTTTGATTTCATGATAACTTCGTGTATGACCATTTTCGACGAATTGCTATTCTAATTCTTTTGGAATCGAGCCAATGAATAGTGGCTTTTGATTTCCTAATAACTTCAGGTTTGATCGTTTTCGAAAAATTGCTAGTCTAATTCGATTGGAATCGAGCCAATGAAAAGTGGTTTTCGATTTCATGAGAACTTCGGGTTTGGTCGTTTTCGACAAATTGCTAGTCTAATTCGACTGGATTCGAGCCAATGAAAAGTGGTTTTTGATTTCATAATAACTTCGGGTTTGATCATTTTCAGCGAATCGCTAGTCTAATTCGATTGGATTCGAGCCAATGAATTGTGGTTTTTGATTTCATGGTAACTTTGGGTTTGTTCATTTTTGGCGAATTACTAGTCTAATTTGTTTGTAATCGAGCCATTGAAAAGTGGTTTTGATTTTATGATAACTTCGGGTTTGTTTGTTTTTGGGAAATTGCTATTCTAATTCGATTGGAATCGAGCCAATGAAAAGTGTTTTTCGATTTCATGATAACTTTGGATTTGATCATTTTTGACAAATTGCTAGTCTAATTCGATTGGTATCGAGCCAATGAAAAGTGGCTTTTGAATTCATGATAACTTCCGGTTTGTTCGTTTTTGGCGAATTGCGAGTCTAATTCGGTTGGAATGGAGCCAATGAAAAGTGGTTTTTGATTTCATGATAACTTTTGGTTTGATCATTTTCCGCAAATTGCGAGTCTAATTTGATTGGAATGGAGCCAATGAAAAGTGGTTTTCGATTTCATGGTAACTTCGGGTTTGTTCGTT
>NW_019230966.1:0-2998 GCF_002742605.1 Olea europaea var. sylvestris
ATGGAGTCGGAATGGACTCAAATTTGACAGGTTTGTCCGAGAACAAAAATCTCTTCAAGGGCAATTTCGTCATTTTTCGCGACTGTGTCGGAATGGGCTCAAATTTCACAGGTTGATCGGACACAAAAATCGCGCCGGGGGCGATTTCGTCAATTTTCCCGACGGTGTCGGAATGGGCTCAAATTTGACAGGTTGATCGGGATTAAAAACCGCGCCAGGGGCAATTTCGTCACTTTTCACGATGGTGTCAGAATGGGCTCAAATTTGACAGGTTGATCGTAAACAAAAATCGATCCGGGGGGATTTCGTCATTTTTCGCGACGGTGTTGGATTGGGCTCAAATTTGACAGGTTGATAGTAACTAAAAATCGCGTCGGGAGCAATTTCGTCATTTTTCGCGACGGAGTCGGAATGGGCTCAAATTTGACAGGTTGATCGGAAACAAAAACCACTCCAGGGGCAATTTGGTCATTTTTACGAAGGTGTCGGAATGGGCTCCAATTTGATAGGTTGATAGGAAATAAAAATCGATCCGGGGGGATTTCGTCATTTTTCGCGACGGAGTCGGAATGGGCTTAAATTTGACAGGTTGACCGGGAACAAAAATCTCGTCGAGGGCAATTTCGTCATTTTTCGCGACTGTGTCGGAATGGGCTCAAATTTGACAGGTTGATCGAAACAAAAATCGGGTCGAGGGTAATTTCGTCATTTTTCGCGACGGTGTCTGAATGGGCTAAAATTTGACAGGTTGATTGGAAATGAAAATGGCGCCAGGGGTAATTTCGTCATTTTTCGCGACGGAGTCGGAATGGGCTTAAATTTGACAGGTTGATCGGAGACAAATATCGATCCAGGGGGAATTTCGTCATTTTTCGCGACGGTGTCGGAATGGGCTAAAATTTGACAGGTTGATCGGAAAAAAAAACCGAGCCAGGGGCAATTTCGTCATTTTTACGAAGGTGTCGGAATGGGCTCAAATTTGACAGGTTGATCGGAAACAAAAATCGCGCAGGGGCAATTTCGTCATTTTTCGCGGCGGAGTAGGAATGGGCTCAAATTTGACAGGTTGACCGGGAACAAAAATCTCGCCGGGGGCAATTTCGTTATTTTTACGAGGTGTCGGAATGGCCTCAAATTTGACAGGTTGATCGGAAAAAAAATCGATCCGGGGGGATTTCGTCATTTTTCGCGACAGAGTCGGAATGGGCTCAAATTTGACAGGTTGACTGGGAACAAAAATCTCGCCGGGGGAAATTTCGTTATTTTTACGAGGTGTCGGAATGGCCTCAAATTTGACAGGTTGATCGGAAACAAAAATCGCGCAGGGGGCGATTTCGTCATTTTTCGCGCCGAAGTCCGAAAGGGCTCAAATTTGACAGGTTGATCGGGTACAAAAATCTCGCCGGGGGGAATTTCGTCATTTTTCGCGACGGGGTCGGATTGGGCTCTAATTTGACAGATTGATCGTAAACAAAAATCGCGCCGGGGGCAATTTTGTCATTTTTCGCGACGGAGTCGGAATGAGCTCAAATTTGACAGGTTGATCGGAAACAAAAACCACGCCAGGGGCAATTTCGTCATTTTCACGAAGGTGTCGGAATGGATTCAAATTTGACAGGTTGATCGGAAACAAAAATCGCGCAGGGGCCAATTTCGTCATTTTTCGCGACGGAGTCGGAATGGGCCCAAATTTGAAGGGTTGACCGAGAACAAAAATCTCGTCGGGGGCAATTTCGTCATTTTCCGCGACGGTGTCGGAATGGGCTCAAATTCGACAGGTTTATCGGACACAAAAATCACGTCGGGGACAATTTGGTCATATTTCACGACCGAGTCAGAATGGGCTCAAATTTGACAGGTTGATCGGAAACAAAAATCGATCCAGGGGGAATTTCGTCATTTTTCGCGGCGGAGTCGTAATGGTCTCAAATTTGACAGGTTGATCGGGAACAAAAATCTAGCCTGGGGCAATTTCGTCATTTTTCGCGACTGTGTCGGAATGGGATCAAATTTGACAGGTTGATCGGAAACAAAAATTGGGTCGAGGGTAATTTCGTCATTTTTCGCGACGGTGTCTGAATGGGCTAAAATTTGACAGGTTGATCGGAAATGAAAATGGGGCAAGGGGCAATTTCGTCATTTTTCGCGACGAAGTCGGAACGGGCTTAAATTTGACAGGTTGATCGGAGACAAATATCGATCCAGGGGGAATTTTGTCATTTTTCGCGACGGTTTCGGAATGGGCTAAAATTTGACAGGTTGATCGGAAATAAAAATCGGGCCAGAGGCAATTTCGTCATTTTTACGAGGGTGTCGGAATGGGCTCAAATTTGACAGGTTGATCGGAAACAAAAATCGCGCAGGGTGCAATCTCATAAGTTTTTGCGCCGGAGTCCGAAAGGGCTCAAATTTGACAGGTTGATCGGGTACAAAAATCTCGCCGGGGGGAATTTCGTCATTTTCGCGACGGAGTCGGAATGGGCTCAAAGTTGACAGGTTGATCGGGAACAAAAATCGCGCAGGGGGGAATTTCGGCATTTTTCGCGATGGAGTCGGAATGGGCTCAAAGTTGACAGGTTGATCGGGAACAAAAATCGCGCAGGGGGGAATTTCGGCATTTTTCGCGATGGAGTCGGAATGGGCTCAAAGTTGACAGGTTGATCGGGAACAAAAATCGCGCAGGGGGGAATTTCGGCATTTTTCGCGATGGAGTCGGAATGGGCTCAAATTCGACAGGTTGACCGGACACAAAAATCGCGCCGTGGGCAATTTGGTCATTTTTCGCGACCGAGTCAGAATGGGCTCAAATTTGACAGGTTGATCGGAAACAAAAATCGATCTAGGGGGAATTTCGTCATTTTCGCGGCGGAGTCGGAATGGGCTCAAATTTGACAGGTTGATCGGGAACAAAAATCGCGCAGGGGGTAATTTCGTCATTTTTCGCGATGGAGTCGGAATGGGCTCAAATTTGACAGGTTTGTCCGAGAACAAAAATCTC
>NW_019230967.1:0-2998 GCF_002742605.1 Olea europaea var. sylvestris
TAAAAACTTTTTACATTTACAAAAACATACATTATTTACACCAACACAGACTACTTATTTTCCATCAGAGTGCATAGAGAAGCTTGGTAGTAGTAGTAATAGTTGTAAGTGTGAAAAAAAAAGAGAATGGCAATTAATAGAAGAAGACAATTTAGAAGAAATAAATTTTGAAATTATAGAAAAAGACACTTTAGAAAAAATAGATTTTGGAACTATAGAATTAATTGATAATGAAAATATTTATGATATGTTAATAACAAAACAAGAAATAGAAAATTTAATTTCTAGATTAGAAAAAATGGAAATAATAGGAGAAAATGTTCTAAAATATTGGGAGAAAGATAAAATCCTATGTGAATTAAAAATTAAGAATCCAGAATACATAATTAAAACTAAGAATATAGAAGCAACAAACTTAGACTAAGAAGATTTTAAAATACATATAAAAGAACTCTTGGAATTATGAGTAATTAGAAAATCAGATAGTCCTCATAGATCTGTAGCCTTTATAGTTAGAAAACATTCAGAAATTATTAGAGGAAAAAGTAGAATGGTAATAAACTATAAAAGACTTAATGATAATACTATAGATGATGCTTATAATATACCAGATAAGACAGTTTTAATAAATAAAATTCAAGACTGTAAAATTTTTAGTAAATTTAATTTAAAATCAGGATTTTGGCAAGTAAAAATGCACCCAGAAAGTATTAAATGGACAATTTTTACTTGTCCAGAAGGACACTTTGAATGGCTTGTAATGCCATTTGGAATTAAGAATGCACCAAGTATTTTCCAAAGAAAGATGAAAAGTATTTTTAATAGACATAGTAAGTTTGTAATAGTATATATAGATGATATTTTAGTATTCAGTAAAAATAAACAAGAACATAGAGGTCATTTACAAATAGTATTTTCAGAATTTATTAAACATGGTTTAATAATCAGTAAAAAGAAAATGATCTTATTTAAAGAATTTATAGATTTCTTAGGAGTTAATATAGGAGAAGGTAAAATTAAGTTACAACCCCATATTGCTAAGAAAACTTTAGAGTTTTCAGATAAATTATAAGATTTAAAACAAATCCAAAATTTTTTAGGATTAGTAAATTATGCTAGACCATTTATAAAAGATTTAGGAAAAATAGTAGGACCTTTATATGCAAAGACATCTCCAATAGGACAAAGATTTTTTAACCAAGAAGATATAAAATTAGTCCAACAAATAAAAGAAAAAATAAAAACTTTACCAGAATTAGCTATGCCTTTAGATTCAGAATACTTAATTATAGAAACAGATGGAAGTATGACGGGATGGGGAGCTATACTAATATGCAAACCCAATAAATATACTGATAAAAGTACAGAAAGAATTTGTAGATACAATAGTGAAAATTATAAGGAAAAAGGAAATCTAAATAGTATAGATGCAGAATTATTAGCTATAAATTATGCATTAGATAGTTTTGAACTATTTATTATATTCAAAAAAGAAATAACTATAAGAACAGATTGTGTAGCCATAGTCTCTTTTGTTAATAAAATGAAAGTAGATTAAAAAAGAAGCAGTAGAAGAAGATGGTTAAATTTTATAGATAGAATAACAAATACAGGAATTAATATAGAATTCGATCATATTAAAGGTAGTGATATTAAAGCGACAGACATACTAAGTAGAATAATAATAGATAGAAATTATTAAACTTGTTTAACATAATTTTGTTATACAGATGACAAGACCAAGACCTATAAGACCAGGAATTCCACCTGGGAATTCATTTGCATCAAGATCTTTACCACAGACTCCATTTAATCAGAACAGACTAATGTTACAAGACAGACTAAGGTTTGGAAACCAAGAACTTATAGTTTTTCCCAATAGTAATATTTCTTTTAAAATTTTACCGCATATTTCTTTATCTAGAGAAGAAAAATGTATTTTAGACAATTTATGGATTTCTTATAATAAGAATCCAAAAGATCAAAAATATTTTCTTGCATGCATGAATGCATTGTCAGAACATTTTAGTCAGAACAAGCAAAGATTTAAATTCTATGTTGTTATTAAAAGAAGAACTCCAGGAATTTTTCATTCTTGGCTAGAAGTTTTACATTGTATAAAAAATTTTCCAGATCCTCTTTATAAAGGTTTTACAAATTTTCAAGAAATATTAGATATAGCAAGGTAACAGATAGGAATAAATTTTTATTTATCTCATTCTTTAAAGAACTACTGAGACCCTCCATTAGATTTCTCTCCAAGCAAAGACTAGAATATTTTCTGCCAACACTGTGAGTGCATGCAGAGAAATTACAAAGTTATCAATGAAGCTAACCAGAACCTTTCAATAGAAAGAACCCAACTTCAAAAGAAAGTGGCCCAATTAGAAAAAGAGATTTTGGATCTAAAAGTCCATTATCCAACAGGTACTATGGAGCCCAAGAAGTCCATAGCTAGTCCAGCCCAAACGGTAGTTGGTAAAGACTTATCAAATCCGTTAAAGGTTGTGGACTTACCAAAAGCCCAACAGACTCAGGGGACTGTTGATTCCTCGACTAAATTAGATGATCAGACTCAGCAGACTGATAAATCTGCTACAGAAAAAGGTAAAGAGATTTGGGATCTCTTAGGACAGCCCAGTGAAAAATTTGATTACCTAGTCAAATACAGTCCACCAGACCATTTTTCTCCAGAACATTTTTCAAATAACCCAGAACTTTCTCAAACTCAAGAAATTCAGTCCAATAAGGGAAAAGAAAAAATGGTAGTCCAAGATAGTCACGAATGTTTATTCTTTCAAGAATCACAAGACCCTAATTCAGGTACTGTATCCTTAGAAAAGATTTTCGAAAAAATTGAAGAGTTTTAGAAGCAATCCAAAAAATACGAAGGAACTTCTTCTAGAAAAAAGAAAAAGATTAAGAAGAAGAAAAATGATGAAGGATTGAAAGAACAAATTAGAGAAACAGTTAATCAAGCATTTGAGACAATCTTAAA
>NW_019230968.1:0-2998 GCF_002742605.1 Olea europaea var. sylvestris
AAAACGAACGAACCCGAAGTTATCATGAAATCAAAAACCACATTTCATTGGCTTGATTCCAATCGAATTAGACTGGCAATTCGTCGAAAATGATCAAGCCCGAAGTTATCATGAAATTAAAAACCACTTTTCATTGGCTCGATTCCACTCAAATTAGACTAGTGTTTCTCCAAAAATAAACAAACCTGAAGTTATCACGAGTTCAAAAATCACTTTTCATTCGCTGAATTCCAATTGAATTAGACTGGCAAGCAGCCGAAAATGAACGAAACTAAAGTTATCAAGAAATCAAAAATCACTTTTCATTAGCTCGATTCCAATCGAATTAGACTGGCAATTCTTCGAAAATGATAAAACCCCAAGTTATCATGAAATCAAAAACCACTTTTCATTGGGTCAATTCCAATCGAATTAGACTAGCATTTCTCCAAAATGGAACAAACCCGAAGTTATCATGAAATCAAAAACCACTTTTCATTGGCTCGATTCCAATCGAATTGGACTAGCAATTTGTCGAAAATGATCAAACCTGAAGTTATCATGACATTAAAACAACTTTTCATTGGCTCGATTCCAATCGAATTGGACTAGCAATTTGTTGAAAATGATCAAACCCAAAGTTATCATGAAATTGAAAACCACTTTACATTGGCTCGATTCCAACTGAATTAGACCATTAATTTTTCGAAAACAATCAATCTCGAAGTTCTCATGAAATCGAAAGCCACTTTTCATTGGCTCAATTCCAATCGAATTAGACTAGCAATTCGTCGAAAATGATCAAACCCGAAGTCATCATGAAATTAAAAACCACTTTTCATTGGCTCGATTCAAATCGAATTAGACTAGCAATTTGTCGAAAACGAACAAACCCGAAGTTATCATGAAATCAAAAACCACTTTTCATTGGCTCGATTCCAATCGAATTAGACTGGCAAGTAGCCGAAAACGAACTAACCCGAAATTATCATGAAATCAAAAACAACTTTTCATTGGCTCTATTCCAATCGAATTAGACTGGCAATTCGCCGAAAATGATCAAGCCCGAAGTTATCATGGAATCAGAAACCACTTTTCATTGGCTCGATTCCAATCGAATTGGACAAGCAATTAGCCGAAAACGAACAAACCCGAAGTTATCATTAAATCAAAATCCACATTTCATTTGCTCGATTCCAATCGAATTAGACAGGCAATTCGTCGAAAATGATCAAGCCCGAAGTTATGATGAAAAGAAAAACCACTTTTCATTTGCTCGATTCCAAACGAATTAGACTAGTATTTCTCCAAAAGTAAACAAACCTGAAGTTATCATGTAATCAAAAACCACTTTCCATTGGCTGAATTCCAATCGAATTAGACTGGCAAGTTGCCAAAAATGAACGAACCTGAAGTTATCAAGGAATCAAAAATCACTTTTCATTGGCTCGATTCCAATCGAATTAGACTGGCAATTCGTCGAAAATGATCAAACCCCCAGTTATCATGAATTCGAAAACCACTTTTCATTGGGTCAATTCCAATCGAATTAGACTAGCAATTCATCGAAAACGATAAAACCCGAAGATTTCATGAAATCAAAAATCACTTTTCATTGGCTCGATTCCAATCGAATTAGACTGGCAATTCGCCGAAAATGATCAAACCCCAAGTTCTCATTTAATCAAAAGCCACTGTTCATTGGATCAATTTCAATCGAATTGGACTAGCAATTAGCCAAAAACGAACAAACCCGAAGTTATCATGAAATCAAAATTAACTTTTCACTGGCTCGATTCCAATCGAATTAGACTAGCAATTCGCTGAAAATGATCAAGCCCGAAGTTATCATGAAGTCAAAAACCACTTTTCATTGGCTCGATTCCAATCGACTTGGACTAGCAATTAGCCGAAAACGAACAATCCAGAAGTTATAATGAAATCAAAAACCACTTTTCATCGGCCCGATTCCAATCAAATTAGATTGGCAATTCGCCGAAAATGATCAAGCCCAAAGTTATCATGAAATTAAAAACCACTTTTCATTGGCTCGATTCCAATCGAATTAGACTAGCAATTAGCCGAAAACGAACAAACCCAAAGTTATCATGAAATCAAAAACCACTTTTCATAGGCTGTATTCCAATCGAATTAGACTGGCAATTCGTCGAAAATGATCAAGCCCGAAGTTATCATGAAATCAAAAACCACTTTTCATTGGCTCGATACCAATCGAATTGGACTAGCAATTAGCCGAAAACGAACAAACTCGAAGTTATCAGGAAATCAAAAACCACATTTCATTGGCTCGATTCCAATCGAATTAGACTGGCAATTCGCCGAAAATGATCAAGCCCGAAGTTATCATGAAATCAAAAACCACTTTTCATTTGCTCGATTCCAATCGAATTAGACTAGTATTTCTCCAAAAATAAACAAACCTGAAGTTATCATGAAATCAAAAATCACTTTTCATTGGCTGAATTCCAATCGAATTAGACCGGCATGTAGCCGAAAACGAACAAACCTGATGATATCAAGAAATCAAAAATCACTTTTCATTGGCTCGATTCAAATCGAATTAGACTAGCAATTCGTCGAAAATGATTAAACACCAAGTTATCATGAAATCAAAAACCACTTTTCATTGGGTCAATTTCAATCGAATTAGACTTGCAATTCATCGAAAAAGAACAAACCCGAAGTTTTCATGAAATCAAAAATCACTTTTCGTTGGCTCGATTCCAATCAAATTAGACTGGCAATTCGCCGAAAATGATCAAACCCCAAGTTATCATGAAATCAAAAACAACTTTTCATTGTGTCAATTTCAATCGAATTGGACTAGCAATTAGCCGAAAACGAACAAACCCGATGTTATCATGAAATCAAAAATCACTTTTCATTGGCTCGAATCCAATCGAATTATACTGGCAATTCGCAGAAAATGATCAAGCCCGAAGTTATCATGAAACCAAAAACCACTTTTCATTGGCTCGATTCCAATCGAATTGGACTG
>NW_019230969.1:0-2997 GCF_002742605.1 Olea europaea var. sylvestris
TTTGTTTCCAATCAACCTACCAAATTTCAGCCCATTCCGAAACCGTCGCGAACAATGACGAAATTGCCCCGAGCGCGATTTTTCTTTCCGATCAACCTGTCAAATTTTAGCCCATTTCGACACCGTCGCGAAAAATGACGGAGTTGCGCCCTGCGCAATTTTTGTTTCCAATCAACCTGCCAGATTTCAGCCCATTTCGACAACGACGCGAAAAATGACGAAATTTCCCACGGTGCAATTTTTGTTTCCCGTCAACCTGCCAAATTTTAGCCCATTCCGATACAGTTGCGAAAAATGACGAAATTGTCCCTAGCGTGGTTTTTGTTTCCGATCAACATGTCAAATTATAGCCCATTCCGACACCGTTGCGAAAAATGACGAAATTTCCCCCGACGCGATTTTTGATTCCAATCAACCTGCCAAATTTCAGCCCATTCCGATACCGTCGCGAACAATGACGAAATTGCCCCGAGGGCGATTTTTGTTTCCGATCAACCTGTCAAATTTTAGCCCATTTCGACACCGTCGCGAAATATTACGAAATTGCCCCCGCTCGATTTTTGTTTCCAATCAACCTGCCAAATTTCAGCCCATTCCGACACCGTCGCGAAAAATGGCGAAATAGCTCCCGCGCGATTTTTGTTTCCGATCAACCTGTCAAATTTTAGCCCATTCCGACATCGTCGCGAAAAATGACGAAATTGCCCCCGACGCGATTTTTGTTTTAAATCAACCTGCCAAATTTCAGCCCATTTAGACACCGTCGTGAAAAATGACGAAATTGCCGACGTCGCAATTTTTGTTTCTAGTCAACCTGCCAAATTTCAGCCCATTCCGACACCGTCGCGAAAAATGACGAAATTTCTCCCGACACGATTTTTGTTTCCAATCAACCTGCCAAATTTCAGCCCATTCCGATACCGTCGCGAAAAATGACGAAATTGCCCCGAGCGCGATTTTTGTTTCCGATCAACCTGTCAAATTTTAGCCCATTCCGACATCGTCGCGAAAAATGATGAAACTGCCCCCGACGCGATTTTTGTTTCAAATCAACCTGCCAAATTTCACCCAATTTAGACACCGTCGTGAAAAATGACGAAATTGCCGCCGTCGCAATTTTTGTTTCCAATCAACCTGCCAAATTTCAGCCCATTCCGATACCGTCGCGAAAAATGACGAAATAGCGCACGGCGCGATTTTTGTTCCCGATCAACCTGTCAAATTTTAGCCCATTCCGATACTGTTGCGAAAAATGACGAAATTGCCCCGAGCGCGATTTTTGTTTCCGATCAACCTGTCAAATTTTAGCCCATTTCGACACCGTAGCGAAAAATGAAGAAATTGCCCCTGGCACGAATTTTGTTTCCGATCAACCAGTCAAATTTTAGCCCATTCGGACAACGTCGCGAAAAATGACGGAGTTGCACCCTGCGCGATTTTTGTTTCCAATCAACCTGCCAGATTTCAGCCCATTCCGTAAACGTCGCGAAAAATGACGAAATTTCCCACGGTGCAATTTTTGTTTCCCGTCAACCTGCCAAATTTTAGCCCATTCCGATACTGTTGCGAAAAATGACGAAATTGTCCCTAGCGTGGTTTTTGTTTCCGATTAACCCGTCAAATTTTAGACCATTCCGACACCGTTGCGAAAAATGACGAAATTTCCCCCGGCGTGATTTTTGTTTCCAATCAACCTGCCAAATTTCAGCCCATTCCGATACCGTCGCGAAAAATGACGGAATTGCCCCGAGCGCGATTTTTGTTTCCGATCAACCTGTCAAATTTTAGCCCATTTCGACACCATCGCGAAAAATGACGAAATTGCCCCCGCGCGATTTTAGTTTCCAATCAACCTGCCAAATTTCAGCCCATTCCGACACCGTCGCGACAAATGACGAAATTGCGGACATCGCAATTTTTGTTTCCAATCAACCTGCCAAATTTCAGCCCATTCCGACACCGTCGGGAAAAATGACTAAATTGCCCCTTGCGCGGTTTTTCTTACCGATCAACCAGTCAAATTTTAGCCCATTCGGACAACGTCGTGAAAAATGACGGAGTTGCGCCCTGCGCGATTTTTGTTTCCAATCAACCTGCCAGATTTCAGCCCATTCCGACAACGTCGCGAAAAATGACGAAATTGCGGACATCGCAATTTTTGTTTCCAATCAAGCTGAAAAATTTCAGCCCATTCCGACACCGTCGGGAAAAATGACGAAATTGCGGACATCGCAATTTTTGTTTCCAATCAAGCTGAAAAATTTCAGCCCATTCCGACACCGTCGGGAAAAATGACGAAATTGCCCCGAGCGCGATTTTTGTTTCCGATCAACCTGTCAAATTTTAGCCCATTTCGACACCGTCGCGAAAAATGACGAAATTGCCCCCGCCCGATTTTTGTTTCCAATCAACCTGCCAAATTTCAGCCGATTCCGACACCGTCGCGAAAAATGACGAAATTGCCGACGTCGCAATTTTTGTTTCCAATCAACTTGCCAAATTTCAGCCCATTCAGACACCGTCGCGAAAAAGGACTAAATTGTCCCTTGCGCGGTTTTTCTTTCCGATCAACCTATCAAATTTTAGCCCATTTCGACACCGTAGCGAAAATTGAAGAAATTACCCCTGGCGCGAATTTTGTTTCCGATCAACCAGTCAAATTTTAGCCCATTCCAACAACGTCGCGAAAAATGACGGAGTTGCCCCCTGCGCAATTTTTGTTTCCAATCAACCTGCCAGATTTCAGCCCATTTCGACAACGACGCGAAAAATGACGAAATTTCCCACGGTGCAATTTTTGTTTCCCGTCAACCTTCCAAATTTTAGCCCATTCCGATACTGTTGCGAAAAATGACGAAATTGTCAATAGCGTGGTTTTTGTTTCCGATCAACATGTCAAATTATAGCCCATTCAGACACCGTTGCGAAAAATGACGAAATTTCCCCCGGCGCGATTTTTGATTCCAATCAACCTGCCAAATTTCAGCCCATTCCGAT
>NW_019230970.1:0-2997 GCF_002742605.1 Olea europaea var. sylvestris
TTTAGCCAAATTCCTTCGTTCAGGCCTCCGAATAATTAATTTCCTTATTAATTATGTCAGGTTGAAGAAGTGTTGGACGAAAAATTAACAACAAAAAATCGCACCAGGGGCAATTTTATCATTTGTCGCGACGATGTCGGAATGGGCCGAAATTTGGCAGGTTGATAGGAGACGGCCTGAGAAATTGGACTCGAAGCACAGATCCGGGATCACGGGACTTAGCCAAATTCCTTCGTTGAGGCCTCCGAATAATTAATTTCCTTATTAATTAGGTCAGGTTGACGAAGTGTTGGACAGAAAATTAACATAGCAAAACTCCACCAAGGGCAATTTTGTCATTTGTGGCGATGGTGTCGGAATGGGCCGAAATTTGGCATGTTGATTGGAGACAGCCCGAGAAATTGGACCCGGGGCCTAAACCCGGGATCACGGGATTTTAGCCAATTTCCTTCGTTTAGGCCTCCGAATAATTAATTTCCTTATTAATTATGTCAGGTTGAAGAAGTATTGGACAGGCACCAGGGGCAATTTTGTCATTTGTCAAAGCGGTGTCGACATGGTCCGAAATTTGTCAGGTTGATTGGAAATGGCCCGAGAAATTGGACTCGGGGCACAGACCCGAGATCACGGGATTTAGCCAAGTTCCTTCATTTAGGCCTCCGAATAATTAATTTCCTCATTGATTACGTCAGGTTGAAGAAGTGTGGGACAGAAAATTAACAAAGAAAAATTGCACCAGGGGAAATTTTTCCATTTGCCGCGACGGTGTCGGAATGGGCCAAAATTTTGTAGGTTTATTGGAAACGGCCCGAGAAATTGGACTCGGGGCACCGACTTGGGATCAAGGGACTTAGCCAAATTCATTCGTTTAGGCCTCCGAATAATTAATTCCCTCATTGATTACGTCAGGTTGAAGAAGTGTGGGACTCCGAATAATTAATTTCCTTATTAATTATGTCAGGTTGAAGAAGTGTCGGATAGAAAATTAACAAAGCAAAACCGCACAAGGGCTAATTTTGTCATTTCTCGCGACGGTATCGAAATGGGCCGAAATTTGGCAGGTTGATTGGAAACGGCCCTCGAAATTGGACTCAGGGCACAGACTCGAGATCATGGGATTTTAGCCAAATTCTTTCGTTAGGGCCTCCGAATAATTAATTTCCTCATTAATTAAGTCAGGTTGAAGAAGTGCTGGACAGTAAATTAACAAGCAAAATCACTCCAGGGACATTTTGTCATTGGTCGTGACGGTGTCGGAATGGTCCGAAATTTGGTTGGTTGTTTGGAAACTGCCCTTGAAATTGGACTCGGGGCACAGAACCGGGATCACGGGATTTTAGCCAAATGCCTTCTTTGGGGCCTCCGAATAATTAATTTTCGTATTAATTATGTCAGGTTGAAGAAGTGCTGGACAAAAAATTAACAATGACCAACTCCAGCGGGGCAATTTTGTCATTTGTCGCGACAGTGTTGGAATGGGCCAAAATTTTGCAGGTTGATTGGAAATGGCCTGCGAGATTGGGCTCTGGGCCAGACCCAGGATCAAGGGATTTTATCCAAATTCCTTCGTTTGGGCCTCCGAATAATTAATTTCCTTATTAATTAGGTCAGGTTAAAGAAGTGTTGGACAAAAAATTAACAAAGAAAAACCGCACTAGGGGCAATTTTGTCATTTCTCGCGGTGGTATCGGAATGGGCCAGAATTTGGCAGGTTGATTGGAAATGGCCCGCGAAATTAAACTTGGGGCACAGACCCGGGATCACGGAATTTTACCTAAATTCCTTCGTTTGGGTCTCCAAATAATTAATTTCCATATTAATTATGCCAGGTTGAAAAAGTGCTGGACAGAAAATTAACAAAGTAAAATCACAACAGGGACAATTTTTTCATTCGTCGCGACGGTGTCGGAATGGGTCGAAATTTGGCAGGCTGATTGGAAACGGCCCGAGAAATTGGACCCGGGGTAAACACCCGGGATCACAGGATTTTAGCCAAATTCCTCCATTTGGGCCTCTGAATAATTAATTTTCGTATTAATTATTTCGAGTTGTCGAAGTGCTGGACAGAAAATTAACAATGGAAAATCGTACCACGGGCAATTTTGTCATTTTTCGCGACGGTGTTGGAATGGGCCGAAATTTAGCAGGTTGATCGGAAGCCGCCAGCGAAATTGGACTTGGGGCACAGACCCGGGATCACGGGATTTTAGCTAAATTCCATCGTTTGGGCCTCCGAATAATTAATTTCCGGATTAATTATGCCAGGTTAATGAAGTACTGGACAGAAAATTAACAATGAAAAATCGCACCCGGGGCAATTTTGTCATTCGTCGCGACGGTGTCGGAATGTGCCAAAATTTGGCAGGTTGATTGGAAACGGCCCGCAAAATTGGACACGGGGCACAGACTCGAGATCACGAGATTTTAGCCAAATTGCTTCGTTGGGGCCTCGAATAATTAATTTTCTTATTAATTATGTCATGTTGAAGAAGTGCTGGACAGAAAATTAACAAAGAAAAACTGCCCCAGGGGTAATTTTGTCATTTGTCGCGTTGGTGTCGGATTGGGCCGAAATTTGGCAGGTTGATTGGAAACGGCCTGCGAATTTGGACTCGGGGCACAGATCCGGGATCATGGGATTTTATCCAAATTCCTTCGTTTGGGCCTCCGAATAAATAATCTCCTCATTAATTATGTCAGGATGAAGAAATGTTGGACAGAAAATTAACAAAGAAAAATCGTACCAGGGGCAATTTTGTCATTTGTCGCGACGGTATCGGAATGGGCCGAAATTTGGTTGGTTGATTGGAAGCGGCCCGAGAAATTGGACTCGGGGCATCGACCTGGGATCACGGGATTTTAGCCAAATTCCTTCGTTTGGTCCTCTTAATAATTGATTTCATTATTAATTATCTCAGGTTGAATAAGTGTTGGATAGAAAATTCACAAAGAAAAACCGCACCAGGGGCAATGCTGTCATTTGTCGCGACAATGTCA
>NW_019230971.1:0-2997 GCF_002742605.1 Olea europaea var. sylvestris
CAGGTTGATCGGGAACAAAAATCGCGCCGGGTGTAATTTCGTCATTTTTCGCGACTGTGTCGGAATTGGCTAAAATTTAACTGCATGAACGGAAACAAACACCGCGCCGGGGGTAATTTCGTCATTTTTCTCGACTGCGTCGGAATTGGCTGAAATTTGGGAGTTTGATCGGAAATAAAAATCACGCCGACGGCTATTTCGTCATTTTTCACGACTGCGTCGGAATGGGCTCAAATTTGACAGGTTGATCGGGAACAAAAATCGCGCCGGGTGTAATTTTGTCATTTTTCGCGACGGTGTCGGAATGGGCTAAAATTTGACATTTTGATCGGAAACAAAAATCGCGCTGGGGGCAATTTCGTCATTTTTCGCGATTGTGTAGGAATGGGCGAAAATTTGACAGGTTGATCTGGAACGAAAATCGCGCATGGGGCAATTTCGTCATTTTTCGCGACTGTGTCGGAATGGGCTCAAATTTGACAGGTTTATCGGGAACAAAAATCGCGCCGGGTGTAATTTTGTCATTTTTCGCGACTGTGTCGGAATGGGCTCAAATATGACAGTTTGGTCGGAAACAAAAATTGCGCCGGGGGCAACTTCGTCATTTTTCTCGACGATGTCGGAATGGGCTGAAATTTGCCAGGTTGATCGGAAACAAAAATCGCGCTGGGGGCAATTACGTTACTTTCGCGACTGTGTCGGAATAGGCTCAAATTTGACAGGTTGATCGGGAACAAAAATCTCGCCAGGGGCAATTCTCATTTTTCTCTCGACTGTGTCGGAATTGGCTGAAATTTGGCAGTCTGATCGGAAATAAAAATTGTCATTTTTCTCGACTGTGTCGGAATAGGCTCAAATTTGACAGGTTTATCGGGAACGAAAATCGCGCCGGGTGTAATTTCGTCATTTTTCGAGACTGTGTCGGAATTGGCTGAAATTTGGCAGTTTGATCTAAAATAAAAATCGCGCTGGGGGCAATTCTGTCATTTTTCTCGACTGTGTCGGAATGGGCTCAAATTTCACAGGTTGATCGGGAACAAAAACAGCGCCGGGTGTAATTTCGTCATTTTTTGCGACTGTGTCGGAATGGGCTCAAATATGACAGTTTGATCGGAAACAAAAATCGCGCCGGGGGCAATTTCGTCATTTTTCTCGACTGTTTCGGAATTGGTTGAAATTTGGCAGTTTGATCGGAAATAAAAATCGCGCCGACGGCGATTTCGTCATTTTTCTCGACTGTGTCGGAATGGTCTCAAATTTGACAGGTTTATCGGGAAAAAAAATCGCGCCGGGTGTAACTTCGTCATTTTTCGCCACTGTGTCGAAATTGGCTAAAATTTGACTTGTTGATAGGAAACAAAAACCGCGTCGTGGGCAATTTCGTCATTTTTCTCGACTGTGTCGGAATTGCCTGAAATTTGACAGTCTGATCGGAAATAAAAATCGCGCCGGTGGCAATTTTGTCATTTTTCTCGAGTGTGTCGGAATGGGCTCAAATTTGACAGGTTTATCGGGAACGAAAATCGCGCCGGGTGTAATTTCGTCATTTTTCGCGACTGTGTCGGAATTGGCTGAAATTTGGCAGTTTGATCAAAAATAAAAATCGCGCCTGGGGCAATTTCGTCATTTTTCTCGACTGTGTCGGAATGGGCTCAAATTTGACAGGTTGATCGGGAACAAAAATCGCGCCGGGTGTAATTTCGTCATTTTTCGCGACTGTGTCGGAATGGGCTCAAATATGACATTTTGATCGGAAACAAAAATCGCGCCGGGGGTAATTTCGTTATTTTTCTCGACTGTGTCGGAATTGGCTGAAATCTGGCAGTTTGATCGAAAATTAAAATCGCGCCGACGGCGATTTCGTCATTTTTCTCGACTGTGTCGGAATGGGCTCAAATTTGATAGGTTGATCGGGAACAAAAACTGCGCCGGGGCAATTTCGTCATTTTTCTCGACTGTGTCGAAATTGACTGAAATTTGGCTGTCTGATCGGAAATAAAAATAGCATCGGGGGCAATTTCGTCATTTTTCTCGACTGTGTCGGAATGGGCTCAAATTTGACAGGTTTATCGTGAACGAAAATCGCGCCGGCTGTAATTTCGTCATTTTTCGCGACTGTGTCGGAATTGGCTGAAATTTGGCAGTTTGATCTAAAATAAAAATCGCGCTGGGGGCAATTCCGTCATTTTTCTCGACTGTGTCGGAATAGGCTCAAATTTGACAGGTTGATCGGGAACAAAAACAGCGCCGGGTGTAATTTCGTCATTTTTCGCGACTGTGTTGGAATGGGCTCAAATATGACAGTTTGATCGGAAACAAAACTCGCGCCGGGGGCAATTTCGTCATTTTTCTCGACTGTTTCGGAATTGGCTGAAATTTGGCAGTTTGATCGGAAATAAAAATCGCGCCGACGGCGATTTCGTCATTTTTCTCGACTGTGTCGGAATGGTCTCAAATTTGACAGGTTTTTTCGGGAAAAAAAATCGCGTCGGGTGTAATTTCGTCATTTTTCGCCACTGTGTCGGAATTGGCTAAAATTTGACTTGTTGATAGGAAACAAAAACCGCGTCGTGGGCAATTTCGTCATTTTTCTCGACTGTGTCGGAATTGGCTGAAATTTGGCAGTCTAATCGGAAATAAAAATCGCGCCGGCGGCAATTTTGTCATTTTTCTCGAGTGTGTCGGAATGGGCTCAAATTTGACAGGTTTATCGGGAACGAAAATCGCGCCGGGTGTAATTTTGTCATTTTTCGCGACTGTGTCGGAATTGGCTGAAATTTTTCAGTTTGATCTAAAATAAAAATCGCGCCGGGGGCAATTTCGTCATTTTTCTCGACTGTGTCGGAATGGGCTCAAATTTGACAGGTTGATCGGGAACAAAAATCGCGCCGGGTATAATTTCATCATTTTTCGAGACTGTGTCGGAATGGGCTCAAATATGACAGTTTGATCGGAAACAAAAATTGCGCCGGGGGCAACTTCGTCATTTTTCTCGAC
>NW_019230972.1:0-2996 GCF_002742605.1 Olea europaea var. sylvestris
AAGGAAAAAAAATGGAAGTCGAACTAATTTAAATTTCCAAAAGAATTCAAGGACAAATTTGTTTGTTCTTTTTTATTCGACAAATTTTAGTCTTTTTAGTCATATCGTGACACTAGTAGGAAATAGTATATATATATATATATATATAATCGGTCATCCACGTCTCATTTCCTACTAACACCTTTCATGGCATAAACATACACATTTTAACAAAAACATTTGAGATACGTATCCTTTTAAAATATTCCTTTCACATTAAGAAACTTCTTATTCTTGAAACTTCATGCATGTTTAAGGATACATTGTCATTAACGAAAATGTAATGAGAAACATAGATGACATAAAAAATGATCAATCAAATATCATATTCATATAATAATCATTTAAGTTATATATTTGTACATTTAACAATGTAACGTACAAATAAAGATAAGGTAAGGTTTACTTAATTTGGGCCCTAATAATTAACTTTTAAAATAGCAAGTGGAGATGTCTCTGATTGCTCATGAAATCAATGTGCCAAAAGTCACAATTTATTACCACTTTTTAAAACCATCTAGACATACCCTTAATTACAACAAGCCATTTAAATTTACAGTTTCATCATTTATACTTAACAATAAGATTTTAAGATATTTAAGTATGTTACAAGACCAGATTGATCAACTTTGTAGTGTTCAATTCTTTCGAAATTACTTTGTAACCTACGTTCTTGCTTTAAAAAGAAATAAATGGATGAAACGTTTAGCAAATTGAAATGAAAATGATACCTCAAGTATATCAAATCTTGAAGTAAAACAAATAAAATAATTAAATTAAATTATATAGTGAAATGCACATAAGTAATAATTAATAAATATAAAACTCTCATTTATATAATTATTTTGTTATGTGTTAAATTTATCAATTGCCATCAACTTTAAACTTGGTGTCACCATGGCTACTCTATTTTATTTTGTTTTTCCACGGCTACCCAACTTTATACTTAGTTTCACTATGATCATCCAAGTTGATTTTATTTTACCATAGCCACTTACTTTTTTATATAACGTTTTATCATGGTCACCCAACTTTTTTCACCATTTTTACTAATTTTAATTTAAAAGGGGTACAATGGTATCTTTGAATTATATATATAAAATATATTTTTAAAAAAATTGAAATAAAAACTTATTTTAAAAAATCAAATAAAATAATTATTTAAAAAAAGTTACTTAAAAAATTAAATTAAAAACTTAAAAAAGTAAAATAAAGTAAAAAATTATTTTAAAATAATAAAGAACTTTTATTTTTCTTTTATTTTATGTATATAGTATAAAAGTTACCATTTTACCCCTTTTCAAATTAGTGGAAATGGTGGGTTGTCATGGTGAAATGTCATATGAACTTAAGCAGCCATAGTGAAACATTATATGAAATTTGATGGCCATGGTGATACTAAGTATAAAGTTAGATGGCCAAAGATGGGTTTAACCCTTTTATTATTATCTTTGACGATATATTTTACCACATAGTAAAAATTCATTCTTAAATCATTAATCTCTTAAAAGAGAGAATCTCAAGTTACTATTCTTTTATGATTTCTCATCACATATTATTGTTCTATGTGTGAACAAAAAAAGCTAGTCATGACTGTTGATTGATATCAGCTTATTTTTTATTACTCCCAACACTCAATTATTGTTGTTTTGGCCTTTACCGTTCAATCCTATCGTGCCCATTTCACAATCGAGATCTAGTTTGCACATTGTTTCGTATCCAACTCTTTACCCTTCATAACAGGTGATGTAGAAAATAGAGAAGTTTAGATTTTGTACAATATATTGAAGGCTTCTAGGTGGGCTCATTTTGGCTTCTTGTTCTTAATCCCAAACGGCCTAACTTCTTCTGATTTTCCTCATTTTTTTTTATCCTTTTTTTAGGAGTGGACAGCTCATTCTGTAAAACACCTGTAAACCACATTTTGTACGCCTAGCAAAAATGGAAACTACAAAAGGCAATGGAGACGATGGGGTTAAGAAGAAGGGTGTAGTCTCTAGGTAAAATAGGATAATTTGGGGAACATGGGGAAGTGGTTCCTGGTTTTATGCATCGTTCCTAGTTTTATCTCACATTTTGTTTTTTTTTTCCAAATGTCACCTCACCATTTCAAAGTTTCTTAAAAAACCTCTCTGAACAACATTCTGTATGTCCAACATTATTTCAAAAATGTATATACAAGGTAGCTATTTGTGTAAATGGTAAAGAGTTGGATACGGAACAATGTGCAAATTGGATCTCGAGTGTAAAATGGGCCGCTTAGAATTGAACGGTGGAGGGCAAAAAGCAATAATTGAGTGTTGGAGTAATAAAAATTGAGCTGATGTCAGTCAACAATCATGGCTTGCTTTTTTTTGTCCACGCATGTAACAATGATATGTGAGGAGAAATCTTGAAAGAATAGTAACTCGAGATTCTCTCTTTTAAGAGAGTAGTGATTTAAGAATGAGTTTTTACTATGTGGTAAAATATATCGTCAAAGATAATAATAAAAGGGTTAAACCCATCTTTCACCATCTAACTTTATACTTAGTGTCATCATGGCAACCCAATTTGATTTTATTTCACCACGGTCGCCAAATTTCATATAATGTTCCGCTATGACCACTTAAGTTCATACAACATTTCACCATGACTACCCAATTTCTTTTCACCATTTTCACTAATTTGAAAAGGTGTAAAATGGTAACTTTTATACTATATACATAAAACAAAATAAAAATAAAAGTTCTTTTTTATTTTAAAATAAGCTTTTACTTTTTAAAGTAACTTTTTTTAAAAAAAAAAGTTTTTTATTTTATTTTTTAAGTAACATTTTTTTAAATAATTTTTTTATTTTATTTTTTAAAAATGTATTTATTTCAATTTTTAAATTTTTTTTATATATATAATGCAAAGATACCATTGTGTCTCTTTTAAATAAAAATTAGTAAAAATGGTGACAAAAAGTTGGGTGG
>NW_019230973.1:0-990 GCF_002742605.1 Olea europaea var. sylvestris
TTTTTTTTTTTTTTTCCCATTTTTTTTTTTTTTTTTTGGGCAAGGCATTATAATTACCTCTCTCTCTCTCTCTCTCTCTCAAAATTGACATGCCTCAATTATAATCAATAACTTTTAAATGCGATAAAGTATTTATTTAGAGATGACAACTAGACTGAACGAGGCCTAGATCATCCTACTAATTCCCCGCTTGCAAGAGATTTTCGAGATGCTAGGTGGGAGTTAAACCATTGATTAAAGTATTCTCATTTACTTGTTTCATCTCTTATTTCATAAATATTATTTAAATCATAAAAAAAAAAAATCAGATCTGAGGCAAGAACCATATTCTTCGTCTCCACCTCGTGTGGAAATGGTTTGGGGTAGAGGCAAGCGCAGGACAAGTAGGTTAGTATCACTAAAAATAGATAAAAGTAAAAAGTATGAGAGAAATTGAAGAAAATGTCCCACCCTATTACAACTTTTGCTCACCTAAAAAATAGAGCATTGTTAAAATTTATTGATGAAAATACACGTAAGGATGACAATGAGGTAGGTAGAGGTCAATGGAATCATTCGTTTGCCCCCATTTGGGTTTTTCTCCTTGCCCCACCCCCATCCCAACTTAAAGTTTACTAGAAAACTAGCATGTTTTATTTATAGATATTGGGGCCATTCTTGTTCAGTAGAGCATTGTGTAAATTAATCGATGAAAATACACGTAAGGATGACAATGAGGCAAGTCGAGGTCGGTGGAATCATTCGTTTGCCTCATTTGGGTTTTTCCCCTTGCCTCGCCCCCATCCTAGCTTAAGGGTGGGTACGTGATGGGATTGGGTTGGCCCCGTTTATCACCTTATTTCTATTTTTTTTAGATATCTAGATAGTGAAAATCATTAATTTTTTCCATTTGTCAAATACTTCATGTGTCCATTAGAAAGGCTTATTAAAAGATTTTGTTGTGCGATTCCAACCTTACACCTTGAAACAGACTTTAAATTGTTAGCTTTT
>NW_019230973.1:13525-20978 GCF_002742605.1 Olea europaea var. sylvestris
AGAGGACCAGGAGAAAACAACCTTCACATGTCCCTATGGAACTTTTGTGTTTAGAAGGATGCCTTTTGGTTTATGCAATGCACCCGCAACCTTTCAACAGTGCATGATGGCCATATTCTCTGACATGATGGAAAAATACATCGAGGTATTCATGGATGATTTTTCTGTGTTTGGAGATTCATTTGATGACTACTTGAATCGGTTGACTCTTGTACTGCAAAGATGTGAAGAAAAGAACTTAGTGCTAAATTGGGAAAAATGTCATTTCATGGTAAAGGAGGGGATAGTCCTGGGCTACAGGATTTCCTCAAAGGGAATTGAAGTTGACAAAGCCAAAATACAAGTCATTGAAAAATTGCACCCTCCTAATTCAGTTAAGGGGATCAGGAGCTTCTTAGGACATGCAGAGTTTTACAGAAGGTTCATTCAAGATTTCTCAAAAATTACAAAACCTCTGTGTAATCTATTGGAGAAGGATGTGTCTGCCTTTAACACTTTGAAAGAAAAGTTAACTTCGGCACCTGTAATAGTAGCACCTGATTGGGATCTACTTTTCGAACTTATGTGTGATGCTAGTGATTTTGTAGTGGGAGCGGTGCTTGGCCAACGTAAAGGCAAAGTGTTACATGTAATCTACTATGCCAGCAAAACCTTGACAGATGCTCAGATCAACTGCGCAACAACGGAAAAAGAGATGCTAGCAGTGGTCTTTGCCTTCGACAAATTTCGTTCCTATCTGATTGGTTCAAAGGTGATAGTTTACACTGAGCATGCAGCATTGAAATATTCGTTTGAGAAGAAGGATGCTAAACCTAGGCTAATTCGATGGGTTCTGTTACTGCAAGAGTTTGACATTGAAATTCACGATAAAAAGGGTACAGAAAATCAGGTAGCAGATCATTTATCAAGGCTAGAGCAACTCCGTGATTCAAATGATGTGGATATTAATGAGGTCTTCCCAGATGAGCAGTTAGTGTAGATAGAAAAGGCTCCATGGTATGCAGACATTGTTAATTACTTAGCTAGTGGCTACATGGATCATGATCTCACCTATCTCCAGAAAAAGAAGTTGATTCATGAAGCGAAATTTTATTATTGGGATGATCCAAATTTATACAAAAGAGGGGCAGACCAGATCATTAGGAGATGTGTGCTAGAGGATGAGATGAAACGTATCCTTTCATGGGTTCATGCATCGGCTTATGGAGGACACTTTGGCCCACTAAAACAGCAGCAAATGTGCTTCAATATGGTTTCTTTTGGCCTACATTATTCAAGGATTGCCACAGTTTCTACAGATCATGTGATAAATGTCAAAGAACAAGTAACATATCAGCGAGTCACAAGATGCTACTTAACAACATTTTGGAGGTGGAAATATTTGATGTCTGGGGGATTGATTTTATGGGTCCCTTTCCATCATCTTACAACAATCAGTATATCCTACTGGCAGTGGATTATGTCTCTAAATGGGTAGAAGCTAAAGCATTGCTTACAAATGACGCGAGAGTAGTGGTGGACTTCATAAAGAAACACATCTTTAACCGCTATGGATCACCTAGGGCCATAATAAGTGATGGTGGATCTCATTTCCGCAATCGGTTATTCCAGGCAGTGCTACATAAGTACGGGGTACAACATCGAATTGCCACTCCTTACCACCCTCAGACAAGTGGACAGGTAGAAACCTCGAATAGACAGTTGAAAAGAATTCTGGAGCTCACTGTGAATGCATCTCGCAAGGATTGGTCAAAGAAATTAGACGATGCTTTATGGGCATATCGCACTGCGTACAAGACACCTATTGGGATGTCCCTATATCGACTAGTCTTTGAAAAAGCATGTCACCTACCAGTGGAGTTTGAACATAGAGCATACTGGGCATTGAAGCAGTTAAACATGGACCTCGAAAAGGCTAGAGAAACAAGAATACTGCAGCTACATGAATTAGAAGAATTCAGAAGATAAGCATATGAGAATGCAACCATCTACGAGGAAAGGACGAAGCAGTGGCATGACAAAAATATCAAGCAAAGAATTTTTAGAGTGGGAGATCAAGTGCTTTTATACAATTCCAGACTTAAACTGTTTCCAGGAAAGTTAAAATCTAGATGGTCCGGCCCTTTTACGGTCTCTCAAGTGTTTCCGTACGGCACAGTTGAATTACATCATCCAACAAAAGGAAACTTCGAAGTAAATGGCCAACGTATCAAGCACTACGTGGAAGATTTTCCCATCGCTAAAGAGAGCCTTGACCTAGCTATACCAGAATAAGAGCAGCACAAAGTCCAGCTAACGACTTAAAAGAAGCGCTTATTGGGAGGCAACCCAATTTTCAAACTTTTTATTTTATTTTTCGTATCGCGTAGCATATACTTTTGTTTTGCTTACTAGATTGCATTAGATTTAGGCACGTTTCAATTTTTAGGAGTCATCACCCATATCCCTTCCGCCCTCAGGCCCTTGAATTTATTGTTGGTTATTTTGATTGTTTGAGTTAAGTAACCCTTGTTCCTTATCTTTAATTTGTCAAATTTGATTGTTCAGGAACATGATGTCGTGGAACACTCAAACTAACATAGATCCAAGGGAAAGCATGATGAAGAATATTATCTAGTCGTCTCACATATTGCCTCACACATTCAACAGAAAAATTTGGGGAGTACCTTTTTCTTTTTCTTTTCTACCACCTTTATGTGCTTATTTATGTTTTATGACATTGAGGACAATGTCAGTTTTAAAGTTTGGGGGTGAAAAAAAAAGTTTTTGTTTTTATGTTTAAAAATTTTTTTTTATTTAGTTGTGTGCTTGTATGAGTTAAACAGTCTAGCAGACAATGATGATTTTATTTGAGTTTTGGTGTTGATTTATGGACTGTGGATAGGATACATACTAGACTAATTGAAGCTCAACCTTGCAAAATTTAATACTACAAGCGCACTAGAATTGAGTTTGACATTGTGATGAAATGAGTTGTTCCATGTTTGATAGGTTGATTTAGTTGGACTTAGATGTCTTATTCAAACCATATTAAATTATTTTTCCTTAGACCAAATTTAGTACAGTTTGGGGGTGACTTTACAGTTGTAGAAAGATGCGAATGTCAATGTGGATTCCATGTGTGAAAAGTTATGTGTGGATTGTTTTAGACTAACGAGATAAAATTGGGTGAAAGTTTTGAGTTGGCGGTCAATTTTCTTGAATAAGTGTGTGGTAAGGGGCATTGCACTAATCAAGGTATATATTTTGAAATTTAAGACGTCTCTCTAAAGTCCTTATGTCTCGAGTAATTAAGCCTGCAAGGGTATCTTAAAACCTGGTGCCCTAAAGTCATCTGATTTGGGAGTCATCGGCCTAAAGCTCGTTAAAGGGGTCATTTAGAAAGTAATAAGAGATGAAGTTGCACTTACAAAAAAAAAAAAATTCTCTTCGAAGCGTTTTTGACTCGGGTCAGTAAGTCTGTAAGGGTGTTTAAAACCTGGTGCCCTAAAATCATCTGATTTAGGAGTCATCGGCTTAAAGCCTGCTACAGGGGTCATCTAGAAAGCTTAATGGAGAGAATGCAAAAATAAAAAAAATTAAATTATGGAAAAAGACAAAAGCAAGTGCATGAAAAAAGCAGAAGTTACTTATTTGAGGGAATTTGACTTTCGATAAAAGATAATTACCCTAGTTAAGTCTTGAGGTCGAAGCAATCAAATAATTGAAGAATCCGTGTTCATTGAAGTGTTGACTTGTAACTTATAACGTCCACCTAAACTCGAGAGGGTGAGGATAGTAATGAAATATTCAACTTTAGGTTGCACGCTGGGAAAAGAGTGAAAAGAATAAGTTTGGGGGTGTGTGAATCTTACAGAGATGAAATGACATATTTGACCACTAAGGGTTGGGAATTGGAATAACTTGTGGACTCATTAATGTCTACTTAATTCTTCACACACACACGTCGATTTTGCATTGGNATACCTTTATTTCGTTGAATTAAGATTCTAGTACTTTAATTTTTTTATGTGTTGATTTTAATGTCGTGCTTAATGCTTTTAATCACTTGATAACTAATTAGATGATTTGCGAACAATGATTGCGTAGAGATACGGATTATTTGTTTAGACTACATGTTAAAATTTGGTAAATTGATATAACGTGTAGAGATATCTATATTGATTGCTGCGGCCGTGTGTGAATTCTTAGAACCAATGTTGCATTTAATTAAATTTAATTTGCATAGAGATATGAAATTGAACTAATTAAATAGGCTCAACGAGAACTCGAGAGGAGTAAGTTGAATACCATAGAAGAATTTGACCGAACACTACTTTAGGTTGTATGAATCTTGATTTACGAAGTAAAGGTGACCATTAGGTGAAATTGTTCCGCCCTAAGGTCCTTTATTATTTGAATTCTCAATCATTTTCTATTGCATCCATTCGCATTTTCTTTAGTTGTTAGATTTAAAAATCACATTCAATCAAATATATATATATTTTTATTTATATTCCTCAAATAGGAGTTAGGAATAGTAAATTGAGTAATAAAATATAGTCCTCGTGTGAACGATAATTCGGACTCAAAATGTCCACTTTACTACTTGTTACGATCCGTCTACTTGCGGGATAAAATCCACAACAGAACGTAATAGGCTGCGAACATCTTGTTCAGTTGCTTTAGATTGAAAGTAAATAAATTTAGCATGCTTAAATAAATTACAACTTTTTAACTACAACTGAAGATGATATATAATTATGTACCTTAGGTTTTTCTTTTTTTTTCTTGGATTTTTTTCTTCACACATTTTTTCTTCTTGAAAATAAACTTCTCTACATTGGAGACCCTTCTATTCTTGGATGGACATCCGTGTCTTCGAACAGCAAGGGGACTCTGAAGTCCGCTTTCACTAGGAGCTTTATGAAAATTACCAACATTATCACAACAATCATTATTACTCATAGTGGCATTAGTACTTATCGAAGAACTCCTCAATGCTGATTCAGTTTTTCTTATTTTTAATTGAAACTAACCCTTCATGTTCAATAATACGGCACAATTCTCATCAGAAGTGACAGCCAAGTCTGCAACATGTGTTGATGTTAAGCCTCCTCATCGTTCTTCCCAATCATCATAGTTAACTTTCACCTTTGTGTGAGAACTTTTTATGTCCTTCTTCCAACAGGCTAAGATATACATTTCGAGGACCTTTTTGAATATTAATTACATTTGAAAAGAACTAATAAAAGAATGCTTGCATAAAATTCCTCTGAATTCAAATAATCGGCAAGAACATTTTACCTCGTTTGCCCTTCATCGCAAAAAACAGTGAACAGAAAGTATTTCAGTTTATCTCCAACCAATATATCCTCAATCGTTAAACAATCCTTTTTCCTCGTCAATACAAAAAACTTCACGGTATAATTTTCAGTCAACTCGTGGAAATTCTTTGAATTTGAATTGTATATACACTCTAAAATTGCTTTTCTATTTGAAAATGTGTTATACGCGGAATCCATGTATTAACAGTTTTCTTTTAGCACAAGTTCTAATATCTCTAATACATGAGTAAAATCCTGCTTTCTGTGGACTCAGCCCATGATTTTACTTCGTTTACTTTTAAAATTGTAACGAACACTAAAGAATTCCAAACTTCAACTAGTAGTTGATGCAACACTTCAAGAAACACACACACACTCTCTATACATAGTCAAACAAATATATTTATCTACATAAAATAAATATTTAAGATTACAATTTATCTCTTCAGTCGTTAGAACTTGATCTTTCAGAATAGGTTAAATAGGAGAATTGCTAGTCCGGCAATGAGCAAATGCAGATTGAATTGAGTAGCTTTTGCAGCCCAACTTGTTGCAGGTGGTGGTGCACCTATGTCTTTACAGTCAAGGCCTTCTCTCGTTTCAGTGCACAAATTTGCAAACAAGGCAGCTGGATACTTTCCATACAGATTTGCATAGCTTGTAAAGGTTTCCATACAGTCGTTTTTGAGGTCATTGATTTCATCTCGAATAGGGCAAAGCAATTCTTTCAGGGCCGGACAACACCGTTCCTTTGTGTAGTGCGGCCCTTTGCACTGGCTTGTGACGATTGTGTAGTTCAGCGTCTCCAAATTCAGAGGACAATCTGCAAAAGAGACAATAAATTGTTGCAAGGATAATGGATCTTGTTTTAGGACTCATTTGGCGTTGCTTTTGCTTTTACTTCCGGTACAAGACTTATTTTAATATTTATTTGAAAGATAATTTCCAAAAGAACTTCCGATTTTGAAAATTCTTTTAGAGAACGATATTGGACCAATTTCCTCTAAAACTCTTTTAATTAGAAGAAACACTTTTATCAAATTTGTCAAATGGATTCAAAAGCAGTTTTTGGGTCTTAAAAGATGGTTTTGATTTCTCAAAAATCATGTCAAAAGGACCCTTAGTATAGTGGAGAATGTGGATAATTGCTACAAAAATTCTAATGGGAAGTAAAATATCTATAAATACATATACATGTAGTCTCAACATACAATACTAACTATATGCTCTATGTTCTTTAGATATATTTTTCTACGAAAACAGGGTGTTTTTATATTGGAGATTTGACTCGACTTTGGAGGATCGAATTTTCATTGTAGATATATTTTGACAACTAAATTCTTTGATAACTTTTCAAAAATTTCAAAATGCTTTCATAATTTTTAATTTATATTAATAATATTTGGAAAACTTGATGACACTTTCATGAAATGATTTAGGAAAACTTTTGTTCAAAATATTTGAAAACTTAGAGTGTGTTTGATTGATATAGAAAATATTATCTAAAAATGAAAATGTTTCCTTGTTTAGAGGATAACAAAAATCTACTCCTCCTAAGATGATATTTTCCTTAAAAAGAAGGAAAATTAGACATATTTTCAAAAGTTGTAAAGTATTTTCAATAGAAAAAAATAGCAATAAGACATTCTAAAATAGTAATTTGGGTGAAAACTGATATTTTTTCATGACAAATAAATGCAATCAAATGCACCCTTAGATTGTGAATCGCACACTCAGAGACACTTTTGTGGCCTCCATTTAAGAAGTAACTTAATTTCAAACTTCAACAAATAATTTATACAATTTCGAACTTTAATTCTTATACTACAATATATCACACGTGATAAATAGTTGAAAGTTTATATTAAATAGCTATTTTAATTTATAATTTTAACTTTTATCACGTTTTCACAGCTTTTTGTGTCTTACCCATTCTCGTGACACGTTTTGTTTCCATTTCCATGCAGTCTAATTTTTCCTACTATAACGATTTTTTGAAATCATAAACTAGGTATCAGTGCCTCAGTCTAAATTAATATCTTTTCCCACCATATATGAATAAATTAACAAAACAACGGAAGAAGAAGTCGTTACTGGTTGTTTGCTGTAGAAGGCTACGTCCCACTGAGCCATGAAACTCAAAAACA
>NW_019230973.1:21583-31098 GCF_002742605.1 Olea europaea var. sylvestris
GGTATGATTTCGTTTTACTCCTTTTTTTCTTTGTTGGCTATCAAGAAAAATAAAGGGTGTTTCAAGATATTAGAAGGCAGAGAGTTTGGGAGAAAAAAGGGGGGAAAGGAATGGATGCCATGCAATGGCTGGCATCATATGTTGTTGGATGGGTTTAAATAGTCCACATACATTATTGCTGAAAAACAATTGGATAAGTGGGGATGGAGTGTCAAAATGAGAGGTTGGTGTAACCCATTATCAAAAGTTGACTTGTCAAAGTCAAATTATAATAATGACTTAAATTAATCAAATTATTCTATTGGGGTTTATTTTATAACCGATAATATTTGAAGGTTTAAGATGGATAAAATAAAATTTTGGGGACCTATTTATATATTATTGAAAGTTAAATGGCTAAACGTTATATTAAATTGAACATGATAGACTTCCATGTAAAGTGTGACTTAGTGCTCCACTAACTAGCACTAATTAAACCCATTTATTCATTTTATACATACATAGCAAGGCTGAGAATGAAGCATAGAAGTTTTCCTTCAAATATTTGATTGACAAAGCTTTACGAATGGTGGGTAATGATTCATGGTTATAGTACAAAAGACTTGGTTTCTTGAACTTTCAAGCGCCAAAATTATTACAGCAGAAAAACATGGTGCAAGGACTTCCAGTTCAATTGAGTTCCCAAGATCAGCAAAAAATTTGATCATCCAAGAGAATCCGCTTTATTTTCAACTCATTATGATTTCAAATGAAATTAATCCTCTGTATCTCTAATAATTGAATGTATGTCATGTGTAATATTATCAATTTAAGCATTTCTACTTGTTAGAAAATACGGGTCGTGAGTCGCCCATGTGAGATGACCCGACTCACAAGTTATTAAAAGGGCTGGAGAGAGTGATTTGAATTTTAAATTCAAATCTACAACTCCACATAACTTCCCATAAAACCTCCAAAATTTGTATAGTAATGGAGAGAAAAAAGATGGTAGAAAATAGTGAAATTCATATGGAAAATCACTCAAAAATAGAAAAGTGCCTTGAACCATAGACAGGGCATGAAAACTCAAAAAATTAGGTAATTAGATTGTGGTTACTAATCCCCTTCCACTATGATCGGGATTGGGACCATTGAAGAACAAGAAAATGTAGAGTCGGAGCTTTGAAATACAAAGTGATTCAATTATTTAAAAAATCTTGGGATTCATAATTTCAAGTAGGGTTTTTGACCCAAAATTCATGTTAAAGAATGCTACGATTTATTATATTGGTATCCAAGCCATAAAAATTGTTTTGTGTTATAAATGGAATTATTATATTGAAAAATGCATGTATGTCATTTTTGTTGAAACTTGAAGCATTGTTAAAGGCATGTCATGAAACATGCAACATAAATTCACAAAATTTTTACAACATATTCCTTATATGATGTAGATCATATCTGTAAAATTTTGAAATTTTGCTTTTATAATTTTGGAGAAAAACGAAACCTAGATAAATTGTAGAAAATTTAAATATTTAGTGCCATATGTTCGTTCATTTTCATATGGCTAGAAAAGTCTTCTCATCAGCTTTCCAACCATATAAAAAACTTAAATTTTGGTTTTGAAACGAAGAAGTTATGAGATTTTGGAATTTGGATGATAATCTAAATTTTTTTTGGCATGAAATTTTATGAAAGCCTAAACTTCATCAATTGGTAACATTTTATAGAATAAGAATCATGTTGTTTTTTTTGTTATGGATGGATAGATCTTCTTGAGACCTTTCCAACGGTATAGAGATAATTGATTTTATGCTTGAAATGAAGAAGCTATGCCCTCCAAAAGTTTGGACGAGAATCTAATTTTCTGCATGAAAATTGGTAAAATTCAAAATTTCATCACACGATGACGTCTTCTACACTACATTTTATGATTCTCATTTAATATCGTAGATCTTATTGAGACCTTTTAAATAGTATAAATATCGTTAATTTTGGCCTTGAAATGAAGATGTTATGGCCTCTCGAAGTTCGGTAAAAAATCTGAAAATTTTGAATGAATTTTTTTGCTACTTTTACTCTTGGACAAATCTATTGATATCCCAAACGTAGCCTTAAAAAATAGATTTTTTATAAAAAATTTTGACCACACGGATGAACTTAGAATATTGAAATCAGTTAAGATGACCAATCGAAAGAAATTTTCGAGTACAATGTGGCGGTACTGACCTACCCCCAATTTTTTTATTACTTTAAAAAAATGATTGCAGATTGATACCGCATGTGAGGATGCATGTGAGATCCGACTTAAATTCTGAAAATTTCAGATTGATCCCTAAATTATTCCCAATTTTTGGGTATAAGCAAATTAATTTTTGGATGGTTTAAAAAATATTTTTTGTACTTAGTGCTTAAAATAAATTTGTAAAAAGCATCAAAAATATTTTTTAACTTGATTAATTACGAATTTTTTCAAGAAGATTTATTAAGTGGTATTTGCCCAGTGGCAGTTTTTTGAAGGGTTTTATTTTTATAAAATGAAAAAGACTCCAGAAGTATTGAAAATACTACATTTTATGTAGGGTTGAACACGGTTTGGTTTGAACGGTTTGTGCTATATTTTTAATTCAAACTATTTTATGCGATTTGAAATTTTTTTAAACCAAATCAAACTATTTTATTTTTAGAACCAAACTAATCCAAATCATAATTTGCGGTTTGGTTCGGTTTTAATCCGCGGTTTACCTATCACCTATCGATATTAGAGTAATATATTTAACATAAGTTAACATATAAGTTTAAACGAGGACTAATAATATTAAATGTTAAATTACATTCATATTTACCATGAAATCCATAAATAAATTATTTTCAAAGTTGATTGCTAAAAGATGTTAATAGAACAAATACATCTTTTTTCATTTTTATTTACTTTTTTTTTGTTTGACATTCATATTGTCATATAGTAGTTGGTAGAATTACATTCTTCCATTAAGTTTGGTTAAAACTGATTTTGTCTTACTAGTGAGATGTTAAATAAAGATTGAACAAGATATGTTTAGATGTATAAAGATTGATAGAGTTTCGGCATATTGTAATATATATCTTGGAAACTAAAGAAATTGTTTGGTATAGATGTATTGAGCATCTAATGAAAGTGGTTGAGAATATGAGATCTATGATAGTTACATAACTATCTATTTGTTAGGATCTCAAGTATCATGATGGAACCAAACACTCGATAATATTTCTTTGAAAGACATTCGTAAAGAAAGTGTCTTTGCAATATATCTACGTAAGTGATGATATGTATTTACCATACTCTGAATATGTGTGGAGATATAATTGTTGATAATGTTTAATCTCTAGAATTACGTAATTCTTGATTGAGTTTTGTAAACCCATAGATGAACAATTATGAGTTCTTGTGTAATCTACCGTTAGGACTATGTGATAGTGATTTGCGTGCACATATAAAGTATGTCGAACAGTTTGAGATTGATTCACTCACATAAACAATCGCCTCAAACACTTTGGGGTGTGCTGAGATGAGACAAAACGATCATATTGTGTGCATAATCCAGTCGCCTTGATGAGATTACAACAAGTAATCAATATAGATTTCGCTATCCTTTAGAACTATTTTATAGCCAGATCAAGTTCTCGATTTGAGATTGCTTGTAAGAATGAACAAAAGGAGAACTCAAGTTCGGTATTGGGGAATACTTGAACTAGGATCTTGATGTGAACTCGCATAGCAATAGCGGCTATGAAACCTACAATAAGATTGAAACCGGATCCCAAGATTGCCAAAGATTCAAGGTTTTGGATTTAATCTAAAAACTATGAACCAAGCAACCAACAACAATGAATTTGTCGACCTCTTGATCACACAATTATTAAACCTTATCTGAATTTGTGAACACCACAAGATTGTTAATTTTGATAAGTTCGAATTATTCAATTAAGAATAAGAAAGTGGAAGCAAACAAGCCTCTCAATTATTTCTCAATATCAAAAGTCATCTACTGAATGAAATAGAATAAACTTATTTATAATTAACCCTAAAACTAATTAAAAATGAAAATAGAGTCCTAGGAACTATGAAAATTACCAAAAAAAAAAAAAGAGTTTAAACAAACTAGAATTTCTCGTGAAAAGAAAAATATTTCGGTGCCCGACATAACTATGTGACTGCAAGGTTAAACCTTGTGCCGTCGCATAGTTCACGCTGAACATGCTTCTTTGCTTTCGGCCTGCCATGTGCGACCACATGGTTGTCAAAGTGCACAACTCTTCGTGTAGTCTCAAACTTCGGCTGCAATTAACAAGTTGTTTCCAATGGTCTTAGACTACGGCCCCATCATCAACATTGGACTTTGGCCAACCAACTTCGACACTCTGTGCTCTATATCTTGAACAAGTATTCTTCATGGTTATATTTGCTCCACGAGGTCTCGAATGAGGAGTAGGATTCTTTCCATCAATAATCGAATCCTCGGTAACTTGTGGCCTATCTTTGATATCATCCCCTCCCACTTCGAAAGAATTCGTCTTCGAATCTGGAACCTCGAGATCAAATTTGTATCCATTGCCTTCAAGCCTTGCAACTTTTGATTTCTTCAATATGTAAAAATTGTCCTAACAAACACAAAGTAGGAACTAATACCTTGTTGAGAATTTACTTATCATGCAATGTGAAAAATAAAATAGATTTCAATTCCCACTAATGATCTGATTTGTGTTTAGATAGAAATTGTAAAAATAGTTATACTTTTTTCTAGATCTACAAACTCCTACACTTTTTCCTTTGTTCCATCAACTTTGATCTACCACTTACAGTTGTTCAATTGTCCAGCTTTCAATGGAATTCCACACAGAGAACAAGATTATAGGGAACTAGGGTTTTCTCCTTCCTGTGCTAGCAAAAATGAAATTCTCTACAAATTGAAAACTCTAGTCATTTATTTATATAAGCTCAAACGGGCTTAGCCTAAACCGGTCCAATATTTAATTAACACATTTAATTAAATCCGATCCTTTAATAATTAATCTAATTAATTAATTCAGTCCTATAAGAAAGCAACCCAGTTAACTAATTTATCCAACGCTTGTTAAATTAATTAATTGACAAATCACAATCTTCTAGTTCTCCTTTTATGGCAACACATCAAATTCCTGATCCGATGTCTAACAATGTTAATTGTTATTTTGATCTAATTAAAATCGATAAATTAAAACACCATTTTAATTTATCACCAACTCATATTCGCCGTCCTAAATTGACATCTAGCAAAACCAAACTCGTTTGTTTATCATAAAATTATAATCTGTTCGTCAATATGATCTGATCAATTACGAGATATGGAAGTGTGTCAATCCCGATTATTGATCATAACTTTCGTTCCACTATTAAGTCAATATATATCAAAAACACTTTTTCGATTTCTGAATATACCTTGGCCAAGGATCTCATTATCGATTTAATTGAAATGTAGATTATAATCCCTTATTATATAAGAGTGATAAATCATCTATTGGTCATTCACAACCTTCATATGATTCTTGACATACCCGAACGATGTAGTATTAACGGCTCTTGACAGAGCAACATCCAACACTGCCAAAGTATAACTATCCTCATACAAGGCACCATGTGATCTCAAGTGAAAGGAGCAATTTCTCCATCGAACGTTAGAGATTAACCACTGACACCCAGATAGTTCCATGTTGAATCTCTCAATGGGTCTCCAATGTTTTGTTCTATAACAAAACATTCATGCGTTCATTTAAGTGTCACCACACTTTAGTTTGTGAGATCAGCTACTTATTTTACAAGTAAGAAATGCCGCATGTGGTGGTCTATCCGTAATAACGATATCCGTATCTCGTTATTACTTACGATCGTGGATTATTTAAAATCCAATCATATGTAATTTGTATCTCATAATCACAATTTCCTGTGATTAACAAATCACTAAAACTTGAATCTACGAACTTTATTATTTAATATTATTCATCAGAATATTAATTTAATTAAATAATAGTTCTTGCAAAAAAATAAATGCATTAAACATGTTAAAAGTGTTTACAACCTAAATCGATTAGACTTAGGGCATAACACTTACAAGTAGTACAACTAATGTTCCTCTTCTTCATAGCTGCTCACCGTACTTTTAAATTTTCCAAGACAATTATTCTTGACATGCTTTTTAACTTTTTTCCACCGATATTTCTACCCTCTCCATGAGGGATTTAAACTCATCCTTCAAGCTTGAATTGTCCTCTGTTGACATTTTCTCATTGCAGTTTTCATGCAATGCTTCCATCATCTAGAGTTTCAATGATGCCAACATTAATGAGTCTAGTTTCTTGGGCTTCTGTTAATGGGAGACGAGTTTTTTGTACGAGAACCATCAAACCTTAACAAGACGAGGAATGCTGAAGCCTATAGTTATAAACACTGGGTGCTAAAATTTTGGTTCAAGGAGGGTCTAAAGTCTTCTTTCACATCATAGTAATTCATGTAAACAAACTGCATACTGAGAATCTTGCAGTACTCACATTCCTGTTTCATTCAGACTCCCCATTGTCCCTAACCTACCCAACCACTAAACTACATCATCCTATGATGGCAAAGTGAATCCAGGGAAAATTGAAAATTCGAGGGTGATTAATAATACTTTTCCCCCACCAGAAAGTTTCGATAGTTGTGTTTGTCACAACTATCGCACGTGTCTCACTTCTTGCATGAAAAATCAACATTGAAATTTATTAGTTTAGTTATACACAACAAATGAGTTTGAAATCGTAAGTCCTAACTCTACATAAATTATTTTAGACATTTTTTTTAATTCCCCCTCGCTCTTACTCTAAATAACATAATTCACATACACACTATATATCTCTAAAACTCACACAGTCACACACACTATGTAGACTGTTTTTCGTTAAATTTGTAGAGCATTTCCAGACCTCTCTCTTTTTGTTATGTGTAAATTTTGTTAGGGATCTGCAAATACTAGTTGACATTATCACTTCATTTGTGACTTGGGTTTTTAATTTTTTTTGCATTGAAATTTGTGAAGGAAATTTGGTTATGACATCTTGATTTCTCTCCAATACAATTTTACCATTTAAAAATACATTACCGACCAACTCACGATGGTCGCTACAAGCTTTACCATTCAGTGACCATACTTTTGTCTTATATGATCATTATATCTAAACATTGAAATAGCATATTTGGTTGATAAGGGTTCATCAACAGACCAACAAAGAAAATGTAGAATGAGTTACCAATTCAAATTGGTCGCTATAGCTCACCAAGGTACACCTTCCACGACAAAGATATCGTCGCTAAAGGCATATATTTAGCTACCAAACATTGGTCGCTGAAGGCCTCTATATAGGCATCTACGATTAAGAATGGTCGATAGATGTCAACAATTTTCATTTTTAATTATCCAGCAACTAAATATTGATTGTAGATTTATATTTACCAACCAAAATTTGGATGCTAAATTTGAAAAAGTCAATCAAAGACTTTTAACAACCAATTTTTTGGTCGTGCAAATATTTTGTCTAATCTTTCAATTGAATTTTCAACAATCACAAAGTTCAAATTAACAAAGTTACACAAAAAAAATAAAGAAATTACTAAAAAATAAAAATAAAAAATGCAATAGTATCTACAAAATGGTAATTATTATTACATATTGGTGGGATTTTATCACCTAACTGAAGCAATATGTAGAAATCGAAACACAATCAATCATAAACAGTAAAAAACCAACACAAGGAAGGGTCTCCCAATTCGGTAAAACAAATATTTAGGTTAATGTGGCCAAGAATAACTAGCAAAGTATACTTAGCAATACAAGTATAGTTGCGAAAGCTGCCAACATGTATTTATGTCAATACTTTATTGAACTGTCAAACAACTTAAGATACAAAAATTGAAATATATGACATAAAAAATCCCAATTTTAATAATTTGATTTAAGTATTATTGAAACGATTCTCGTGAGAATAATAAATATATATAACAATAACAACACAAAATGTGCACATTTGTTGCACGTGTACATTTCATATATATCTCCTTCTATATTATTTAAATTTACTATTTTCATCTTTAAGATACATAAATAAAGTTTCTATTATTCTCCTCATTATTTCTTTCTTCAATTCCTTCCCATATTCCAAAAATTTCAATAGATGGTACAGCTGGTTTTCCTCTTCTTTATATCTCCTCAACATACTTCTAAATTTTCTACTAAGATAAACCCTTTTTTCACCTCTGTTTCCACCTTCTTCAACAGGGATTTAAGCTTAGTCTTCTTGCTCGAATTGTCCTTGCTTGACATTTTTACTGCAGTTTTCATGCATTGTTTCCATTGTCCCAAGTTTCGTCCTGATGATGCCAATGTTAGACAAATTATCATCTACAGGCCGAAATGAGTTTGCCATCTCAGGGTTTCTCCTAAAGTTGGATGAGATTTTTTTATAAGAACCATTAAACCTTAACCAGACAAGGAATGCTGCAGCTTATAGTCAAAACTGTTGGGAATCTACTTATACATGCACAGTGAAATTTAAAATAATTTTCGATTCCCACCAAGAATCGCCTTTGTGTTTAGATAGAAATTGTGATAAGATTGTACTTTTTCCAGATCTGCAAACTTCTTTGCTTTTCTTTTAGTTCCATCAACCTTGATTTACCACCACAGCTGTCCAATTGTCCAGCCTCCAACGGTGATCCACACAAAGAATAAGATTGCAGCTTCTAGGGTTTTCTCTTGTGCCAGCAAGAATAATGAAAACCTTATGGACCTCAAACCCTAGTTATGTATTTATATAAACCCAAACGGGCCCGGTCCGGTCCGGTCCAATAATTAATTAATCCAATTAATTAAACCCGGTCCGTGAATTAATTAATCCAATTAATTAATTCGAAAATATAAATAACAAATCCAATTAATTAATTTATCCAACGATTGTTAAATTAACCAATTGGCAATTTGCAATCTTCCAATTCTCTTTTGTGTGTGATCCATTAGGTTCCCGACCACGATGCCTAACGACGTGAAATATTATTTTAATCTAATCAAAGTTGATAAATTAAAACACCCTTTTAATTTATCGTCAATTCACACTCGTCGTCCCTGACTGACATCTAGCAATGTGTCAGGGCAATACATGTGACGGAAAATGTCACGTGGTATGATAAAACCAAATTCGTTCGTTTACCGTGAAACTATAATCCCTTCGTCAATATGATGATCAATTACGAGATATGGAGTTGTGTCAATCTCGATCATCGATCATATCTTTCACTCCACTATTAAGTCAATATAAATCGAAAACTCCTTTTCGACTTATGAGTACACCTTGGCCAAGGATTTCATCATTGATTTAATAGAATGAAACTCAGATTATAATCTCCTACTATCTAAGAGTGACGAATCCTTTATTGATCAATCACAACCTTCATACGATTCTTGACGTACCCGAACGATGTCGTATTAGCG
>NW_019230973.1:33919-35520 GCF_002742605.1 Olea europaea var. sylvestris
GAAAAAGAAAGAATAATATATATAAAATGCATCAATTAATTTAATATGGTCTTTTATTAAATTAATTATGCTCCCACTGTTTAAATAAAATTTATGACCCTCTCACATAAATTTATGGAGTCCATGCTTGACTCCCAGTGGGCTGGGATCCCATCTATTATATTAAGACCTTGAGTGTACTCAACAAGCCCTAATATAATATTTGGGTAGATACTATTATTAATTGTATCTCCATACAACTCTCAGATCATTAAGCTGACAATTCTTTATTTTCACACATCTTATGTGTTAGCTTAACATGTCTCTAAAATTTATCTCCTTGAGTGTACTCAACAAAAGATAAATTTTAGTTAAGTCAAACCCATCATTCAGAAATATCAAGTATTTCATAGTGTCAAACATATCCCTAATGGACCAGCTTTGAGTGTACTCAACAAGTTGAGACGATTTGGAACTCTGATTTTTCACTATAATGATGGAAGACGATTACAAATGTGACTTAATATTTTATGGAGGAATTTTGCATTTATGAGTCTCATCAAGAACAATAAAATCATATATATATTATTATTATACACCTACTATGCAAATAAATAAATAAATAAATAAATAAATAAATATATATATATATAATAGTGTGGACGATAATGGTCTTTTACTATCTAATCTTCCCGAGCCATAAGGAAGACTAGTTGGTCAATTCCTAGGGGGTATAGCATTGAACAGTGTCAATACACCATCTCCATGGTCTCCACCTCTTCTTATATCTTCAATTAGTTCAATTCCAACATGTATCCTATACTAGTTGGCACGCAGGCCTAAATGAAATTGGACTCGCATGCCCATAGTAACAATAATAATGATGGACTCGCATGTCCAAAATAATAACAATAATAACAGGCTCGCAGGCCCAAAACAATTAAGAGCTCGCAGGCCCATAAAACGACAAAATTAAAAATTAACCATTCAACACATCCATATGGTCTAATCCATAATCGTCCACTAATAATACATTCATCACATAAATGTATACCTATATAATATCTAATACTATATGCAAATAAGTTTCAAATCTCTAGCAATTAAGTCGTCTAAACTCTTTTAGACAAATGGATCGGATTAATTAAATAATTAATTAATCATATTAATCGATTATTTAATTAGCGGGAATATTTAATTAAAGTCAAATTTTAATTGAATAACAAATTAGAGTCCAACTCTAATTCAACAATTATATGGCGGGATTATTTAATTAAAATCAAATCTTAATTAAATATCAAATTAGAGTCAAACTCTAATTTTAAAATGTAAGGCGGTTGAATTTAATTAAAATCAAATTTTAATTAAATGACAAAACTAGAGTCTAACTCTAAATCTAAGATTTTAGGGCGAACATGTTTAATCAAAATCAAATTAATTAAACATCAAATTAGAGTCTAATTCTAATTGGAATAAATTATAGGGTGAATTGATTTAATTAAAATCTAATTTTAATTAAATAGCAAATTAGAGTCAAACTCTAATTCCAAGAAGAAATTTAGGGCAAGGGAATTTAATTAAAATCAAATTTTAATTAAACGTCAAATTAGAATTTAATTAAA
>NW_019230973.1:35713-36704 GCF_002742605.1 Olea europaea var. sylvestris
TTATTTAATCAAAATCATATTTCAATTAAATACCAAATTAGAGTCCAACTCTAATTCCAGGAAGAAAATTTAGGGCGAGGCAATTTAATTAAAATCATATTTTAATTAAACATCAAATTAGAATCCAATTCTAATTTCTAAAATATCTTTGGGCGAATAATTTAATTAAAATCAAATTTTAATTAAACACTAAATTAGAATCCAATTCTAACTTAAATTGAATTAAGATTTTAATTTAGGATAAAACTCCTAAATAAAATAAAATTCAATTTAGGGTCAAAGTTTAATATTTAAGTCAAAATCCAATTTTAACGAAAATATAAAACGTCGTCAATTTTAAATAAAATTTTAATTTGGGCCAAAATTAAAATTATAGAACAAATCCATTTGAAATTCAAATCTAAATCCATTTTTAATATCTAAATCCAAAACAACTTTTGAAAACATCAATTTGACCCAAACTTAAAATTAACAGGAGGGCCCCCAAATTTGAAAATTGCACAACAGCCCTCAGTTATAAAATTGCAAAATGACCCCTGATATCATATTTGCAGGCGGGGGCCTGCAATTTCAGAAATTGCAAATGAGGCCCCCGCCTCCAAACGCCCAAAAACCTGTAAACCCTAAATTCAAATTTTTTTTTGTTCTTTTTCTTACCTCATGGGGCGGCGACAGGCGCTGCCCCTTTCCTTCATCGCTCGACAGCAGGCGCTGCCAGTAGTAGCGCCTGCTGCCCTTCGGCACAGCAGCACCAGCAGCACGCGGCGCTGCTGTTGCAGCAGCGTCGCACGCAGCATGAAGCAGCGCCGGGCGCTGCATTGTAGCTGCGCCCGGCGCTGCCCACCCCAACGCCGCTGCTGGCTGCCCAGCGCCGGCGACAACATTGTCGCCGGCCAGTCCCGTCCATAATCCCCCCCCCTTTTTTTTTTTTTAATCCGAAATTTTATTTTTTATTCAAAAACATTTTTTTGATATAAAATTTCTAATTGCT
>NW_019230973.1:36944-37139 GCF_002742605.1 Olea europaea var. sylvestris
AAGAATAATGAAAACCCATATGGACCTCAAACCCTAGTTATGTATTTATATAAATCCAAACAGGCTCGGCCCGGTCCGGTCCAATAATTAATTAATCCAATTAATTAAACCCGGTCCATGAATTAATTAATCCAATTAATTAATTCAAAAATATAAATAACAAATTCAATTAATTAATTTATCCAACGATTGTTA
>NW_019230973.1:37215-179100 GCF_002742605.1 Olea europaea var. sylvestris
GATTGATATCTAGCAATGTGTCAGGGCAATACATGTGACGGGAAATGTCACGTGGTATGACAAAACCAAATTCGTTCGTTTACCGTGAAACTATAATCCCTTCGTCAATATGATCCGATCAATTACGAGATATGGAGTTGTGTCAATCTCGATCATCGATCATATCTCTCACTCCACTATTAAGTCAATATAAATCGAAAACTCCTTTTCGACTTATGAGTACACCTTGGCCAAGGATTTCATCATTGACTTAATTGAATGAAACGCAGATTATAATCTCCTACTATCTAAGAGTGACGAATCCTTTATTGATCAATCACAACCTTCATACGATTCTTGACGTACCCGAACGATGTTGTATTAGCGGCCCTTTTCAGAGCAACATCCAACACCGCCAAAGTATGACTGTCCTCATATAAGGTACCATGACAACCTCAAGTCAAAGGACCAATTTCACTACCGAACGTTAGAGATTAATCACTGACACTCAGATAGTTATCCATGTGGAATCTCTCGACGGGTTTCCAATGTTTTGTTGTATAACAAAAACATCCACGTGTTCATTTAAGTGTCACCACACTTTAGCTTGTGAGATCAGCTACTTACTTCACAAGTAAGAAATGCCACACGTGATGGTCTACCCGTAATAACGATATCCGTATCTCGTTATTACTTACGACCACGGATGATTTAAGATTCAATCAGATGTAATTTGTATCTCACAATCACAACTCATTGTGATTAACAAATTACAAATATTTGAATCTACGGACTCTATTATTTATTTAATTATCTATTAATTAAATAATAGATCTACCATTTAATTGCATTAATTACATATAAAAGTATTTATGTCTAAAGTTGATTGGATCTAGGGCATAATACTTACAAAAACACTATGTGCCAAATTATTGGTTTACAGAGTATCTCTAGGCTTCTTTCTCATCAGAGTCATTCGTGTAAACAACTCGCAAATAGAGAATTTTGCACTACTCATATTTCTGTTTCATTCAGACTCGCCAATCTACCCAACAACCAACAACCAACAAAGAATTATCCTTTGATGGAAAAGTGAGGGAAATGTCAAAATGAGGAATTAATGAGGCTTTACACGTGGTCACATACATTCCGTAGATTATTTTTATTTAAATTTACAAACCATTTCCAGACCCTCTGAGACACTCTCCTAATATATTAATTTCTCCTTCTTTTACGTGTAAATTTTTTCATTAATCTTCAAATACTAGATGGCATCATGTCATTAGTGACCATGGGTTTTTATTTTTTCTTCTTGTTGCTAAGAAATTAGCGAATGAAGTTGAGTGTATGAAATTCAGTTTACTCACCAATAAAAATGTTACGATGTAGTCGAGTTTACAATTTAAACATAGAAGATGATCACCATAGAGAATCTGAAGATTTTCCATTTTAATACGACTTCAATCGAAATTGATCCTTTCTTCCTCAATTAATTGAATTGAAATCATGTAGTAATATTATCGATCTGAGCGTTTCTACCCTTTTACGGATGGCAAAAATTTATTTAGTCCAAAATGGAAAAAAAAGAAAAAGAAAGGATCTTCTCCAAGTTATGTATCAAGATAAGATCGTGAACATGTCCACAACTTTATTAGAAAACATAATCATAAGAAAAAGAAGACTACGATCTAACAACCTTTATAATTATATGGAAACAACATGCATAAAATACCTAAACCAAGATCAAATCGTGACAAGGGGCGATGATTCAACGTTTGTACATTGAGGGAGGCGAGAGGCAGGATTGCACCTTGTGAGGGGTTGGGAATTAGGATAATGAGGGCTTTAATGGGGATGAGAAAATGACATTTTAATGGTGCAGTACTACCTTTCTTTCGGGAGGATCTCAAGGCTTCTCGTTAGTGTATGGAGAATTCACAAGAGTTTTACATTAGTGTTCGTGGTTGTAATAAAAACATTTTATCCAGACACTAGTATAATAATGTTGTTCCCTTTATTTACCCAAAAAAAAAAAGTCACACTCCAATTTATATAATAGAGCACGTGTAAATGTTTTAAAATCTTGTCATTATTGTTTTTGTTTGATAAATATTTTCGTATTGGAGTATTGATCAAACGGAGAAACATTTAAAGCATACAAAATGATAACAACACAAAATGTGAACGTTTGTTGCACGTGTACATTTCATATCTCCTTCTCTATTATTTAAATTTACCATTTTTCTTCTTGAGATACATAAACAAAGTTTCTATTTATCCCTTCGTTACTTTTTTCTTCAATTTCTTCCCGTATTCCACCTCTTCTTCTACCTTCTCCCATAGAGATTTAAGCTCATCCTTCTAGCTCGAATTGTTCTTGGTTGACATTTTCACTGAAGTTTTCTTGCGTTGCTTCCATGGTCTCAAGTTTCTGCCTGATGATGACAACGTCAGGCAAATAATCATCTGCCGGTTGGAATGAGTTTGGCTTCTCGAGGTTTCACCTAGTAGGAAATGAGATTTTATATGAGAACCATGAAACCTTAACCAGACTAGGAATGCTGAAGCTTATAGTCAAAACACTGGTTGTTTGTTTACGGAGGATCTGAAGGCTTCTTTCTCATCAGAGTCATTCGTGTAAACAACCTGCACACCGAGAATCTTGCACTACTCACATTTGTGTTTCATTCAGACACCCTAACCAACCCAACAACCAAACAATATCATCCACCGATGGAGAACTGGGGAAAATATAAAAATGAGTAATTAATTAGGCCTTTCTCTTACCAGGGAGTTTCAATTGCCGTGTGTGGCTTGACTAACACGTATGTCTCGCATCTTGCACGAAAAATTAATATTGAAACTTAGGACCGAGCTACATAGTCTGAGCGGATGACCGCATGGTTGACAATAAACACACACATGTGGGGTCGGGATTGTTTTATTCATGGGTACCCACATCAGCCGTGTGAGGGAGCGGTCACCCGGAGTGTCAACAACGTAGGTCGTTTTGCATTTTTCTGAAACTTATTGGTGTAGTTACACACCACAAACGGGTTTTAAACACCGTGGCTGTACTCTTTATGTAAAATTTTTAAGTATGTCTTTATTCCCTCGGTCTGTTAAAGTCACTATCCATCTCAATAGCACATGCGGTCACACACATATTCCGTTGAATGTTTCTTTAAATTTATAGACTATTTCCAGACCCTCTGCGTGACTCTCCCAACATATTACTTTCTCCTTTTTCATGTAAATTTTTTTTTTTTTATGAATCTTCAGGTACTAGTAGACATCTCTTCATTGGTGACTAGGGATTTTGAGATTTTTTCTTGTTGCATTGAAATTAATGGACGAAACTGAGTGTATAAAATTTAGTTTACTCACCAATAAAAATGTTAAAATGAAGTTGAGTTTCCAATTTAAATAAAGTTGTTGATCACGAAAGAGAATCCGTGGATTTTCAATTCAATACAACTTCAGTTGAAATGAATCCTTTCTTCCTCCATTAGTTGAATTTAAATCATGTAGTAATATTATCAATTGAAACGTTTCTATTCTTTTATGGTTGACAAAAATATCTTCAGACCAGAATGAAAAAACGGATTTTCTCCAAAGTATGTATCAAGATATACTAAAAGGGGTCTATCGCAACATTCAGCAAGTGTATGTCACTGTTGATTCCCTAAATTGAGTTTTAACAACTTTTTTTAATGAATATACATAACCGTCTCAAGAAAAGACCATTCAAATCTGTCATATGCTTTACTCATGTCAAGCTTCAAAAACATGTAACCTTTCTTGCCCTTCTTCTTTCTTCGTAGGAAATGGAGTACTTCATAGGCCACAAGCACATTGTCTGTAATGAGATGCCCTTTAATGAAGGCTGACCGTGTTTCTGAAATCACCACAGGTAGTACTTTTTTTATCCTGTTAGCCACAACTTTTGAAACCAATTTGTACAGGACATTACAAAGACTAATTGGTCTGAAATCCTTTACTTTCTGAGGAATTTTTATCTTTGGGATAAATGTAATAAAAGCGTGGTTTACATTTTGGGGAAACTCATTGATATTTAAAGCATGTAATACAGCATTTTTGATAGAGGAACCAATATGAGGCCAAAACTTTTGATAAAAAATAGGAGGCATACCATCAGGGCCTGGGGCTTTAGTAGGATGCATCTCCTTCAAGGCTTGGAAGACTTCATTTGCTGTAAAAGGTTGAATCAGTTCCTCGTTCATTCTATGGGTTACTTTGCAATTTATGTTCTCCAGGATGGCTGCTTGATTCCTCGAGCTTGTGGAGGTGAACATATCAGAAAAATAGTTTATTATCATGTGGTTGCACGCCTCTCCCTCCTGCCAATTGCCCTGGTCATCCATGAGTTTACTAGTTGTATTTTTCCTTCTTCTTTGGGAAGCTTTTACATGGAAAAATCGAGTGTTCTGGTCACCCTCTTCAAGCCAAGTAGCTCTACATCTTTATTTCCACATAAGTTCTTCTCCATCCATCCAAGTTTGTACTTCCTCAGTGGCCTGCCGAAGATAATTTGAGTTTATAGTTGTAGGATCCTGCTTTTGAATCTGCTTAAGCTTTGTTTCGGCGTAGCTGAGTTTCACTTGCACTTTGCCGAATTTAGATATATTCCAAGATTGGAGCTGATTGTTGCAAAGTCTAATATTTCGCATAATATTATTTAGGTCGTGAGGGCAAGAGTAGTTTGCGGTCCGTTGTCATTAATTTTATTTACAACTTGCAATGCGCGTTGCTATTAGTATTTTAGCAATGTGCAATGCGTGTTGCCATTAATTAGTTTTAGCAACAGGCGATGCACATTACCATTAGATGTTTTAGCAACACGCATTTTAACATTGTCATTAGTGTTTTAGAAACATGCACTGAGCGTTGCCGTTAAGTGTTTTAACAACGCGCATATACATGTTGCCATTAATCTTTTCGCAACGTTCATTGCACGTTGTCGTTAAGTATTTTAGCAACGCTCTTTGAACGTTGCTATTAATCTTTAAGCAACGTGCATCGAATGCTATCGTTATTTGGATCCGATCTAACCCGCTTTATTCCAACTCTTGGGCCATTTTCTTAAAAAAGTTGTGGGTCTTTTTTCATGTTGGATTTTTTTAACACTCTAGACCCATTACCATAGCCCATACGCCTACTAAGGTTAAAACCTTTCCCCTCAACTTTAGTATAGAAAGCAAACCAAAATGGCAGCAACCCTAACTCTGATCTAAGCTCCCCCGCATCCTTGATGCGACGATGGCACTGCTTGACCTTAGCTTACTATTTTGGCGCCAACATTTGCCCAATTGAAAATCTCGATTTCGAGTACGATTTTAATTTTGCTACTCTTTCTAATTTTTTGTCAAAGTTTTGTTGGTTGTTATTTGAGGTTCTTGATTTAGAATTTGTTTGGAACTCTATATTTTATCTACGTTTTTCTGTAGGGTGTCATATTTATGTATATATTTGTTATAGATTGTCTTCTATGCTGGATAATTCATCCTATTTGTGATTTTTTTATTTATTGTTTCATTTTTACATTTACAATTTTTAGAAAAAGGAATTTAAGCTTTTGTGGTTCAATTGGTGCTTGTGACTTCTTGTTGTCAATACCCGGCAAACTGTCACTGGTTGCCATTGCTGACTGTGATCAGCATTGCTTTTACTTTTTTATTTTTAGTTCATTTTGATGCCATTTTAGTTTAGAACTTAGCCTTTTAATATGTGTTGATATATCGATTAATGATTTAGTAAGTGAATTGTGATGATTTATTATTTATGAAAATTTGTGAATTTGTGAATTTGTGATTTGTGATAAATAATAAATTGGGTAATTTTTGATTTGTCAATTCATTTTTATTTTTTCTTCTCTTCACATTCTTCTTTCCTGTTAAATTGTCATGGGACCTGGTGTTTACGATATGGGCAAAGTGTTGACTTGTTTCATGGGAAGGTGTGATTTTTGATTGTGAGGATAGTCATAAGTAGCAGAGAATTTACTTTCCTGACGTGTGTGACGAAATTGTTTTTAGGATTCACATGTTGAGGTTAACTCGAGAGTGGGATGAGGTTACTGATGAATGGAAACCTCTGGGAAGGTGAACCCTTTCTTGAATTGATAAAAGCAGTTGGGTCAGATTGATCATTGCTTGTTTCCATAAAGCAAATTTGGTATGATGTGCGGCTGAAGAATGGCTTTGAGAACCCTAAAGATTGGACTTCTTCTGTGCATAATGTTTGGAGAGAATTGGTGTTGCAAGTTTTAGTCGATAACTTCAAGATAACTATTAAAGAATTGAATTCTTCTAGGGACTTAGTAGAGGAAGGACCATTATTGCGGGAATTTCCAAAACCAGCCCTTGATGTGTTCCGAACCAGCACCTTGGAGAATATTTTCTCGGTAATTTGCGCTCAATTGTACCCTTCTAGCCAACAACAGTTTTTTTCTTTTTTTTTTTTGGGGAAGACATTAGTGTTTTTAAATTCGTGTGGTCATGAACAACTTGAACGGTTTATTTAGGAATATAAGTAAATCAACAAAATAAAGGCCCGTCACATGTTGCAAAAGATGCTGACATGTATTGATGTCAATAGCAACACAAAAGGTGAACGTTTGTCGCACGTATACGTTTCATATCTCCTTCTTTGTTATTTAAATTAACCATTTTTCTTCTTGAGATACATAAACGACGTTCTATCCCCTCATTACTTCTTCCTTCAATTCCTTTCCATATTCCAAAATTTTTGATAGAAGGTACAACTGATGTTCATCTTCTTTATAGCTCCTCTCACACTTCTAAATTTTCTTCTAAGACAAACCATTTTTCCACCTCTGTTTCTACCTTCTCCAATGGGGCTTTAAGCTCATCCTTTAGGCTCGAATTGTCCTTTGTTGACATTTTCACTGTAGTTCTCATGCTGTTGGGTTTTGGTATCCAATAAATCCTGAGTTATGATGTTAATGTGGGTAATATATTTCATAGGCCTAGGCTGATGAATGAAATAAGTCTAACAACCAAGTCCATGAGCTCCACTAAGTCCAATTGTATTCTTTCTTGGATGGCTTGAATCTTGACCCGTTTTGTTACTCCTCGAATTCTAGCAACTTGACGCGTTACGAAACATGAATTTTTCAAATAAATAAATAAATTTTCTATAACGAGAAATTCAGTAAAAATTGAATAATCTTTAACAAAGGTAAATTAAATTTAATAAAATATGCAGAACGTTTTGAAATCATAATTTTCAACAAACATTGTTAAAAACTAGTTCTAACAAACAATAAAATTAGAACCAGTTGAAAGTAATAACGAACTCACAATTGAGTTAGAAAGATAATCAAATCTTATTAAAAATTTTAGTGTTTCTAAAAATTAAAGTACTTCATGACCAGGATTCATTGGTCAAATAGCAAATTCATCCACTGCCGTCCAGCAAACTAATTTTTACCTGAAAATTGTAATTAAAGAGGGATAAGTATAACGACTTATACTCAATGAGATGGTTGCTACTCCACATTCAAATCAAACATGAAATTATGAATAAATTCTCTTACGAATATAAAGTAGGAATTATCACACAATGACAAATGATAATTTTAGCAAGCGATGCAAAATAACGTGAAGGCTAAATTGTGCCTTAAAATGTATTATGATTTCTCTGGAAGCAGCCTTGAACTAGAGTAATTAAATTCATACATAATAACGTATTTGAAAAGATGTGGAAAAATCACTCATTGAGTATCTCACTTTATGTAATGAATCGTGTACAACATGCACTTGGAAAGCAAATTGTGGGATCTTATTTTTTTGAATTTCACCTTAGCACTTGGCCGTTTGTGAAATTGAATGAAGGGTAAAAATAAAGTAGAATACTAGAATGTTTTAGGTTTACTATCTTAATAGTTAATATAGAGAAGAATTTTAGAGAGAGAGGATGGACAGGTACAAAATATATTTCAGAAAGAATGTATTGCATAATGCTTGATGGTTTAATGGCATATATATAATATACCAAAATGTGGTGTGGTGTAAACACGTGATAATTAATCACGGTAGTAGTCCAATTAGGAGACATCATGATTGCATATTCATGCACACTTGAAAAAATGGATGAATTGCATGCATAATCATATTTTATTCCAATATTAAAGTCAATGAAAGAATTCATATTCCACATGATTTGCTATGACCAAAATCTGTAAGCTATGATTACGTTTTTTAATCAATTATCTCTTAATTAGATTTTATAATTATTAATAATTAACATATTCAATTCCTATTAAATGTCAAATAAAACATATGCGAATTAACTAAGAAAAATTTGGGATTGTACAACCTACTCTCAAAATAATTTCGTCCTCGAAATTTACCTTGGGTTAGTTGGAAAGTTCGGGATACTTGATTTTTATCTCATTTTCCTTTTCCCAAGTTGCTTCTCTCACTCAATGGTCATGCCATAGGACCTTGATTAAGGGAATTTCCTTATTTCTCAGTACATGAATCTTTCTTTCTAATATCCTCAATGGCATTTCTCCATTAGTTAAATCATGTTGTACATCTAAATTTTGATGGTTGATCACATGATTAAGAAAGTCAATATGATCTAATCAGAATTCACATTTTTTGAATTTGGTGTACAACTTCTCCTTTTGAAGAGTGTTCAATACCACTCTTAACAAATTGCTTATCCTTTGAGTATACCAATATATCGTCAATGAAGACTATAACAAATTGATATAGGTATGGATGAAAGACTCGGTTCATTAAGCCCATAAACACAGCTGGTGCATTGGTTAATCCAAATGGCATCATTGTGAACTCATAGTGCCCATACCGTGTTCTAAATGCTATTTTAGGGATATCAAAATCCTTTATCTTGAGTTGGTGATAACCTGATCTCAAATCTATTTTTGAGAACACCTTTGCACTCTTCAATTGATCAAAAAGATCTTCTATCCTTGGGAGTGGATAGTTGTTCTTTATAGTCAAATGATTAATATCTCTATAATCAATACACATCCTCATTGACCCATCTTTCTTTTGAATAAACAATATTGGCGCTCTACATGGGGATACACTAGGCCGGATGAAACTCTTATCCAATAATTCTTGTAGTTGTATCTTCAAATCCTGTAATTCTTTTGGTGCCATCCTATAAGGAGCCTTAGATATTGGTGTTGCCCCAGGGGTCAAGTCAATTGCGAACTCTACTTGCCTATCAGGTGGTATACCAGGTAAATCTTCAGGAAAAACATCCACGAACTCATTAACCACTGCTACACCTTCTATTTTTCTTTTGGATTGGGGTTTACTATTTATATTCAATAAAAATCCTTGACACGTATTCTTTCTCAACATCTTTTCTGCTTTCATTGCAGATACCAATCGGGGTAGAGTCCCAATTCTAGTTCCAAGGAATTGAAATTTTTCTTCTCCAAGTTTTTGAAATAAAACTTCATTTTTATGGCATACGATAGCTGTATAATTTCTGCCCAACCAGTCCAGACCCAAAATTATATCAAAGTCTTTCATTCCCAAAATGTACAAATCCGTCTTTAGTACTTTTCCTTCAATCTCTAACTTAACACCTTTAACCATTTGATCAGTATTAATGACTTCGCCTGAGGGTCTACTAACTTCTAAAATGTTACTCGTTTTTACGTATCCATTTCCAATCTTTTCCATAAAAATTGTAAAAATAAGTGAATGAGTCGATCCAGAATCCATAAGAACAACAACAGGTATGTCGAATACTGGTAACATACCTGTTATTACGTCTGTGTTTTGATTCTCCTTTTCTCCCATCAAAGCAAATACTCTAGCTTTTCCCTTCTTAAGTTGGTCACCTTTTTTCTTCTTCTCTGGACATTCTCTAAGAAAGTGACCAATTTTACCACAAATGTTGCATACTCCCTTTCCTTGAAGACATTTCCCTAAGTGTCGCTTGTTGCAAATGGAGCACTGAGGAAATGTTTTGGTTGAGTCTAATCAAATCTTTACTTTCTTATTCTGATTACTGCCTTTCTCTTTATCATGACCTTGCCACTTTCTCTTTACAGAAGTCTTAATGCTGGGTTGAGGTTTCTCTTCCAATCCTAAACCATTAGAAATTGCTTGTGCTCGATGTACAACTTTCGCATAAATAGTATACTGCTGGGCTGTTATGATTCCCTTAATCTCTGGCTTTAACCCCATCTCAAACCTTTTAGCCTTTGTCAGCTCAATGTTTACCATGTGCGGAGCGTATCTAGAAAGCTGTTCAAATTTTCTTTCGTACTCTCCAAGTGGCAAACTCCCTTGTGTGAGTTGGAGAAATTCTACCTCCTTTTGATCCCTCAATGACTGGGGAAAATATTTACCCATCAACGACTCCTTGAATTGATCCCATGTGAGATTACGTAGTTGTTCTGCAGTCTTAATACGTGTTTCAGAATCCCACCAATGCCCGGCATCGTTAGTCAACATGAACTTTGCACAAGAAACCTTTTGAGCATCGTTGCAGTTCATGTGCTTGAAGATCCCTTCTAGTCTTCTGAACCACTCCTATGTTGGGAAAGGGTCACCTTTACCATCAAAGGGTGGGGGTTTAAAATGACGAAACTGCTTCACAATTGAGCTCATGGTGTTGGCACTTCCTATTGCATTATTAGGTGCCGTTTGAGCTTGCTGTTTGCTAAGGTCTTGCACTGCGTTTAACAAATCTCTGAACATAGTAGCTTGATCTTGTTGTCGTCGTGGGCATTTAAGTAAAAGTAATTTATCTTAAGAACTATTCAACCATGCTACACTCTTCCTATATGTCATGCTACACTTTCCCTATGTTTAGCCATGTTTGTCGTGTATATTATGCTAAGGCCAAATGTTATGCATTAAGGTTTTTCGTCATATGATAATCATATTATTAATCGTATAATCCGACGCAAAATAATAATATGCTTAATTAACATTCTTCTCTGGAATAAAATGATGTGTAAGAAAAATAGGAACTCATGAGATTATGCAATTAATTTGTACGCATGGAAATATAAAGGATAATATCAATAAAATATTCTTCGTCTTTGCATACCTTAAAAATGTTGGACAGTAGCAGATTGATGAACATTAGATCCACAGATCTCGTAAATTTGTAAATTTTTTTTCGTATAAAAGTTTCTAAAATGAAAGTATTTTCTTAAAATTTGAAGTGGGTTGAAAACATTGTTTTTCGCCTTATTGATTCAAATAATGCGCAACTAAGAAGGCTTCTAGGTGAGGAGGGGGATCACGAGTGGACCGCTTAAATTCCAAGCTTGCCTTAGACAGTTTAGGTCTTTTTGACAAAGCCTTTTAGTTTTACGAATACTCAAATCAAGAAAACTCAAACAATGAACTAGCTTTTTTTTTTTTTTTTCACTATTAAAATGTGTGACCATTAAGAAAAGTTAAAGGGGGTCAAAAGGCTCAAACATTAATATAGGTAAAATATCCGTCATTCTTCTATTATCAATTATGACCATAATTAACATTAAATTCCAAGTTAAAGGGTAGTTTCAACTTTGAAATACTAATATAGAAAGTTGGCTATGATTTCTACAAGACAATTTGGCACAAACATCTTTCAAAGTTGGAGCAATTATTTAGGAAAAAGATCTAAAGCTCCCAAAATCATTTAAGACAAAACAAATACAATTATTATAATAAGACTACCTTCCAATGTAATTTGGACAATAAAATAATTAATTCTTGTCAAGCAAAAACGCATGCATAAATCAAAATTCAATAAGTAAAATTATTATTTAATTAAAATCATTTTGAAAACTGACAAGCTAAATTATCATTTATTTTACATAAAATATTATAAGTACATAAAGCCGTAGTTATAAATTAGTCACAAATTAACACAACTACATGTTATACTCACACACACATGCCTTGTATGTACACATCACATGCTATGTACACATATATTATACAGGCCAACTTCATATATACAACATATATATGCATATGCACACACGCAGTAAAGGAAAGATTGCCTTGGATAGGCTTCCAGGGCACATCTCCAAGTGGTAAAAGGGGAAGGTGGAGAAATCCAGCTTTGCTTGAGGCTGCCGCGTCAAGGGCTCGAATCCTGAAATATGGATTTGGCTCTTGGGTAAGTGCAAGTGTACAAGCAGCTTTCCACCCTATATCCTTGGAGGCATAACTTGCGATTTACCTCCCTCAAGACGCTCCAGGGCAGGGGCGGTGGGGGACCCTTAAGGTTGGGGTTTAACCTTTTTTTTTTTTTTTTTTTTTTTTTAGATTTGCTTTGCTTGCTTGAGGCTGCCGCGTCAAGGGCTCGAATCCTGAAATATGGATTTGGCTCTTGGGTAAGTGCAAGTGTACAAGCAGCTTTCCACCCTATATCCTTGGAGGCATAACTTGCGATTTACCTCCCTCAAGACGCTCCAGGGCAGGGGCGGTGGGGGACCCTTAAGGTTGGGGTTTAACCTTTTTTTTTTTTTTTTTTTTTTATTAAGATTGCCTTGGATAGTATAAAATCATTATTTTAATGTTAATCACTTGAGATATAATGATTGCTTTTGAATTCAACAATTCAATAAAATAATGTACTTCTTCAAATTTGATGCTCACAGGCGAATAGTCGTGAATAGTGACATGCACGATTTTTCTTTCTTTTTTTTTTTTTAGTCTACAGATTCGATTTTAAAACTCTGGACTCTGATACCATTCGGTAACGCCTCGAATTCTAGCAACTCGACGCGTAATTTATCAAAGAAATAAATAATTTTATTATAACGACAAATTCAGTAAAAAATGAATAATCTTTAAAGAAATTCGGTTGCCCTTGAAGTGTGTGAAAAATAGCTCATTTGTGGTTCCTTCATATCCTACCTTTTTGGTGTTTTCTCCTTGCTTTCGCCACAAATCATCACCGTTTCTTGTCTTTTGTGGGTAAGATTGAATAGCAATCGAATTGAATTATATTGGTTGTGGATTGGAGCCGGTTGGTTTGATTGTTGTTAGAGAATGGTACGTTACCGATTTGAAGATCTTTGGAAAGAGCTTCCACAACATTTGGTATAAGAGCTTCAAGATGGTGGTTTTGGCTTGTGAAACATACCAAAAAAGTCCAGAAAGTCGGCTGAAATGAAGGAAAAATCGAATTGAAAAATTGTAAAAAATCAGCCATTGTTTTCGTGTTTTCTGATCAATCCAGAAGGAGTTTGGTGAAACGGAGACCACTGGTGTGACGTGCGATGGTTGATCGTGTGTGGCTGATGACAGCATGTGAAGCCCATAGGCAAAGAGGAGAGGCGGCATGTGAGAATGTGACTTTTTTTGGCTGAGATCTCTTTGGGCTGTTTGTTGCTAACATTATTTCTGACGTTTTGATATTGTTAATTTTCTGTTTTAGGTTGTGCAATAGAATTTGAACAGAGTTTTTCTTTGGATGTTCCAAATTTGATCGTTGTTCGGTAGTTGTTTCAGTCGCTAGAGACTTTAGGACGGATAGTGTGGTCCTAAAGTGATAAATTCATGTCTTTCATAATTTATGGACTCAGATTGGTCCACTCTAGTATATTAGCTTATCTCAATTTATATTTCAACATTAGTGCATTATCGTGTGGGATGACATTTGATTTGTTGTTACTGTGAAGGGGTAACATTGTTTGTGTTGGAAATTTAGGAATTAATTGCCATATTTGAAGTTTTGAATTTTGATTGCAAGTTGTTAATTGATTTTGTGCTTTAATTGTCATATAGTCATTGTGTGAGATTACATAGAGTGAGAATTCGAACTTTTGTTTACATACCTTCGTGTTGCATTGACTATTCTATTAGAATACTTGGACTTGACCAGTTTGAATATTTCCTTGATCTAAGATTGTAAATCTTATGAAATATTGGGAATCTAGAACGGTGTATATTGCGGCCTAAGGATTACTTTGTGTGACCTATCGTTTATTTGGTTGTTTTGCATTTTTAAAAATATTTTCGCACTTTGAAGTTGAAATTTTTAATGAGAAAGAGGATTTTTCAATTTGACAACAAAAGATGAAGGGTATTTTGGTTTAACAAAAAGTTTCAAAAGTCGTAGATTGCAAATTTCCTGTAAACTTAGTAGAAGTACAAAAAAAAGAGTATGATGAACTTATTTACACTTCAATTATTTTACACATGTCTGACACTGTTTTGAGAAAAAAATTGAAAAACTCAATTCTACCAAAGAACTTTGGGAAAAATTGGAGGACTTATACTTGCTTAAGTCCATTCTTAATAAATTGTACTTATTTGAATGACTTTTCAACTTTAAAATAGATCCTTCAAGGATCTTGATGACACTCTAGATGCCTTCAACAAATTGGTTCAAGACATTGTTAATTGTGATGAAAAGGTCTCTGAAAGATTTATCGATATTATCTTGCTTAATTTCATGCCTGATTCATACAGAGAAGTTAAGAATGCAATTAAGTATGGTAAAAATACCTTAACACCCAAGATTGTTATGGACTCACATAGGAGTAAGAAGATAGAGATTAAGGCTGAAAAAGAGGATAAAATGAATGGTGAGATACATATGATGAGGAGTAGGATGAAGTTTAAGCAAATGGATCTGGGAAGAGCTCAAGATAATAGTGATTCGAGTAGTGACTCGAGTGATGAGGGTAATAAGAAGAAGGGCAAAGGACGGGGCAAGTCTAGTGGTAGACGATGTTACAATTGCGGTAAGTCTGGATACTTTATTAGGGACTGTCCCAAGAAAAAGGATAAGCTAAAGGGTAAGATGAGAAGCAAGGCAAATTTAGCTTTAGGATCAAGTGATGATCCTAGCGAGGTTTATTAAAGGCGAATTTAGCTTTAGGATCAAGTGATGACCCTAGCGAGGTTTATTAATGGTAAACCTAGTTACTGCATGTGCATCTGTGTGTGATCATTTTTTGCATGTGTGTGATTGTATAATTTGTTGCATGATTCTATGTTTTATTTAGTATGTTTGATATGTGCATTTGTATGAATTTGAGGCAATATGATTACTTAGTGTAATTGTTTCCGTACATAGTGGGTTATGACATATTACCAGTGTGTTGGATGTTTTTTGGTGAGGTGGAGTATAGATGTCTAAGGATATATTGTGGTTTGTATCGGGGATGTGAAGTGTGACATTTGGATCACGAGCGTAGTGGTGATTAAATGTCTAGAAACCTTTATCTATAAAAAGATTCTGATCAGGTGGAGTGTGAGAGAGACACTTCTATCACTTCCATTAGGTGGAGAACCATTATCCATGTAGGTTGGGTGAAGTGATGTGGTAAGAAAGGATTATCTTGTGAATTTAGGATCTATTGTGACCTACCAGTTAAACATAAGTTGAATGATCAATTTAGTGAGCATGGTGGGTAATGAGAGGAGATATTTGATCTTGAGCAACATGGAATGAGATATGATAAGTGTGGTGAGATTTTTTATGGGGTCATTTATGCACTTGTTGCATATTTGTTTGACCGTATGTTTGATTAACTTGGTATTAATCTGTGGTTTTTTGTGAAAGTGTTTCTAAAAAGATCTATGTGATATCCTAAAATATATTGTTATTGCATATTTATTTGCTTTTGATTGTCTACTGTTGAATATTTGCTTCTACTTGAGTTTTTTTACCTTAGTCTCAGTAAGTACATGGAGCAGGTATGGTGAAACGACCCAAAATTTACAATAAGAATAAATATGAGTCGTTACTAAAACCTTTCTTTTAATTTAATTTAATACGAGTAATAAAAAAATGATTTTATTTCATATCATGGACCGCAAAAAAAGTATTGGCTCATAAACTAAAATAAATACTGGAAATGAAATTTATATTCACATTACACTAGATTTAATTTGCTTGTATCTTGGCACCACGACCGTACCTCATCACCCACCAATCAATGACTCGTTCTATTATGTAAGAGTGGGGAAAGGGGTGAGTATAAAATATACTCAGTAGGATATGAGTACTTGTGCAATCCCAATTAAAAATATTAAATCATGAGTCAAAAATATCATACTATCATATCATAACTCTAGAGTCGATAAGAGCTCATATCATATTATATCTTTAATACTGGATGACCATTTCATATCATATCATATAATAACTTTCATAAGCATAATATTTATATACATGAAGAAATAATTTAAGCAGGATAAACCACTTCCACTTCATTATCCGACCTTGATTGATGAAAAGGATTTAAATAATTTTCACTTTCCACATTTTTTTCCTCTGCTGCTAACATGTGTATACACATGATTGATATAGTAAAATATATCATAATTCTTTTCAAATATTGAATCTGAAACTGGTCTTTCCTTTCTTCTGTAATTGCCTAGGCGTGAATGAGGTAGTAAATTACACATACAATTTCTTGTGAAGAGACAGGGAAAAAAAAAAAAAAGCAAAAAAAAAATAAAATGGAAACGTGACTATGTCTCTCCAGATTAGGTGCTGAATGATTTGGTCTGCCAAAAATGTTTGTCAATCCCATTACTGAAAATTAGCATCTCATTATTGAGAAATTGGTGGTTACCTTTATGGTAGTGAAATCTTCTTAAATTACGGTCCCCAATTGTGGAATAATTTCACGTGATAAAAGTGCAAATGGTTGACTGGGTTTTGCACAGAATGTAAATGGAAGGCAAATTACGAATTCAAAACATTTTAAATTAAATCAAAACTTCAATTGTTATGTCTACTAACACGTGGTGGCCAACCTGTGAACATGCCAAATTAAATATTAGTTAAATATGGATTTCTTTGAGCTACAAAAACGAGAGCCTAGCATATCCAAAATAAATTTTTTTTTTCAAGTCTAAAATTTGCCATTTAATGTGAGCTTCAAAACTAGTCTAATTTTGATAGGAAAATTCTCGTTAAATTAATGCTTGATTATTCTATAGAATAAAGTAACGATGTTGAAACATATTTCACTTTAGTCCCTTAATTTCTAAATATAAAAATATAGTATATAGAACATATAAATCTTATTTTATAAGATTTTCAAGGTGTTACATATGGTATGTGTTTCAGGTTGGAAACATGAGATAAGGTCTGTGATCCAATTTTGTTGACTACCTTGATTATGCAAGTGCTAACTATGTGTTTTTTGATTGCTTGAAGATTTGTTGGGCATCAATGTGGAGATTTGTTGGGTTTAAATATCGGGCTATGATATTAACGTGGGTAATATATTTTATAGTCCTAGGCCGATGAATGAAATAATTGTAACAATCAAGTTCATGAGTTTTATTCGGTCCAATTGTTTCCCTCTTGGATGGCATGAATCTTGACCCGTTTACCTTTCTTTTTGGTCAAATTAGAAGACTAACCTTAGACTATTTATAAGATTACAACTCTAGCTATTTTCTAGTGTTTGTGTGAGAAAAAAAAAGGAAAGATTCGGCTGTCCTTGAAGTGTGGGAAAAGCCGTCCCTTTGAAGTGCAAAAATTGGTTGATTACTTTGTGTAATTTGTGATTCCTTCATAGGAACATTTGTGGTGTTTTTCTCCTTTCCTTGTGGCTACAAATCATCACCGTTTCTTGTACTTTGCGGGTAAAATTGAATAGGAACCTAGGTAAATTATATTGGTTGTGGATCGGAGACGGTTGGTTAGGTTGTTGGTAGAGAAAGGTACGTTGGACTGATCCCAGAAAAAACCGATTTAGAGATGCTTGGAGAGAGCTTTCGCAACACGTGTTGCTTCCATCGTCTCAAGTTTCTGCTTGATGATGCCAACGTTAGACAAATTATCGTCTACAGGCCAAAATGAGTTTGGCTTCTCGGGGTTTCTCCTAATAGGAAATGAGATTTTTATATGAGAACCCTGAAACCTTAACAAGACTAGGAATGCTGAAGCTTATAGTCAAAACATTGGGTGCCAGATGTTCGGTTTACAGAGGATCTGAAGGCTTCTTTCTCATCAAAGTTATCCTGTAAACAACCTGCACATCGAGAATCTTGCACTACTTACATTTGTGTTTTATTCCGACTCTACAACCTACCCAACAACCAAAAAATATCATCTACTGATGGAAAAAGTGGGGAAAATAAGACAATGTGGAATTTCCCTCACCAGAGAATTTCAATAGTTGTTTGTGGCTTGACTAACACATATGTCTCACATCTTGCATGAAAAATTAATATTGAAACTTATTAGTGTAGTTGCAAACTGCGAACGGGTTTCAAACACTGAGACCGTACTCTTTATGTTAAAATTTTAATTATTTCGTTACTCTCTCTCTCTCTCCACCCCCCCCCCCCCCCCCCCCGGTTACAATCACTATCTATCTCAATAACACAAGTGGTCACACACATTCCGTAGACATTTTATTTAATTTATAGACCGTTTCAAGACCCTCTATGTCATTTTCCCTATATATTACTTTCTCCTGCTTTTGCGTTTAAATTTTTTTTTATGAATCTTCATATACTAGCAGACATCACTTCATTTATGACCACGTATTTTGATTTTTTTTTTTTTTGTTGCATTAAAATCTGTGAATGAAATTGAGTGTATGAAATTTGGTTTACTCACCAATAAAAATGTTACAATGTCGTTGAGCTTCCAATTTAAAGAAAAAAAATGTTGGTCATCGAAGATATTCTGTGGGTTTTCAAAATACGACTTCAATTTAAATTAATCCTTTCTTCCTCCGTTGATTGAATTTAAATCATGCAGCAATATTATCAATAGAAATGTTTCCATTCTTTTATGGATGTCAAAAAATTATTTAGACCAGAATGAAAAAGCAGATCTCCTTGAAGATAAGTATCATAATAAGTTCGTGGATACATCCACAACTATATTAGAAAATGTAATCGTAAGAGAAAGAAGACTACGATCTACTTGAAAAGGATCCTTGATCTTAGCCCTATAATCTTGGTCAGACTACCAATCTACAGGAGCAAATCATGGACTGTTAATCTTATCTCTAAAATCATGGATAATCAACCAGTCTACAGCCACAAATCATGGACACGGTTGCTGTAAATTTGCTGCTATTCCTTGTATATTGATTCACTATTAATAGGCTTCCTAGTATAGCTTTTTAGGTTTATGTATATATATAGCTTGCTGCCCTCATTGCAATTAGTGTACAAAAGCCAAACAATTGTAATACACAAAGTATTTTTCTTACAGCAGGACATCTGTCCTTCTTTATCATTTGTTCTTCATTTTAATGGTACAGTACTATTCCTTGTTTTAGGAGGATTTCAATTTTTTTATTAGTGTTTATAAAATTCACAAGAGTTCTGTATTAGTGTTTGTGGTTGCTTTAAAAACATTTTATCAACGCATTAGTAAAATAATGTTTTTCCCTTTATTTACCATATAAAAAGAAACTGCATCCCAATTTATATAAGAGAGCACATGCAAACATTTTAAAATCTTTGCATTATTGCTTCTGTTTGATAAATATTTTCGTATATAATTTCCTCCCCTTTTAATGCCATGCTTAGCTTTACCCTTCCAGCCAACAACTGTATTTTTTTCTTTTTGGAAAGATGGTATTATTTCTAAATTCACGTGGTCATCAACAACTAGAAAAGTTTACTAAGAAATATAAGTAGATGAAGATCAACAAAGCAAAGGCCTATCACATGTTGTAAAAGATGCTGACATGTATTGATGTCAATACTTTTTTTTATCATTAAAACAATTAAAGGATATTAAAATGATAGCAGCACAAAAAGTGAACGTTTGTCGCACGTGTACGTTTCATATCTCCTTCGCTATTTTTTAAATTTGCTATTTTTCTTCTTAAGATACATAAACAAAGTTTCTATTTATCCCCTCATTACTTCTTTCTTCAATTCCTTCCTGTATTCCAAAATTTTCGATAGATGGTACAACTAATGTTGACCTTCTTTATAGCTCCTCTCATACTTCTAAATTTTCTTCTAAGACAAACCCTTTTTTCACCTCTGTTTCTACATTTTCCAACAGGGATTTAAGCTCATCCTTCAGGGTCAAATTGTCCTTTGTTGACATTTTCATTGCAATTTTCATGCATTGCTTCCACTGTCTTGAGTTTCTGCTTGATGATGCCAATGTTAGACAAATTATCATCAGCAGCCCGGAATGAATTTGGCTTCTTTGGGTTTCTCCTAATAGGAAACGATATTTTTATATGAGAATCATGAAACCTTAACCAGATAAGGAATGCTAAAGCTTATACTCAAAATACTGGGTGCCAGATGTTTGGCTTACAGAGGATTTGAAAGCTTCTTTCTCCTTAGAGTCATTTATGTAAACTGTTGAAGATTGTCTTGATTGTTTTTCCATTCCTAGACTTTATTGTTTTTTCCATTCAAGGATTGATGTATTTAATTAATTTCCTCGTATAGCGCATTTTTTTTTCCTTCTTAAAGATTTTGTTCAGAGGCTATATTATGCCCATCCCTCAATAGTAAGAAAACGTTTTTCCTGCATATCGTATCTCATGCCCTATTGTTTTTGACTTGGTATCAGAGCTTGCCCATTGCATTGTCTATCTCTTTAATAAAAGAAGAGCATTTTGTGATAAATAGGAAGGAATTCATATTGATTTTTGAATTGTAATTGTACAAGACATTGCCCCTGATTTATACACGGTAGTAAAGCAAAAAAATAAATCTGTACAGCACAAATAAAAATAATAGCCTGCAGCATCCCATGTGTAGTCCTTATCATAGACTTCAAATATGGCAAGCCTGCTTCATTTTCTTTATACATCAGAGTCTTGTTTCCATTCCAAGCAAAGTCAAAACTGTCATATGAGAAGCTACATCTGCACAATCTGATTTCCTTCAGAATTTTTTCAATACTCCCCCTCAAGATGGAGAAGCAACGGAGTGGATTCCCATCTTGTTCAGCAAATAATGAAATTGTCTAGATCCGACTGCCTTGGTTAAAATATCAGCAACTTGTAAATTTGTAGAAACGTGAAATGGTTTTAATAAACCTTCTTGGATCCTTTCTCGAACGATGTGACAATCAATTTCAATGTGTTTTGTTCTTTCATGATAAACTGGATTGGATGCAATGTAAATGGATGCTTGATTATCACAAAACAATTGAACAGGTTGGTTGAGAGTTATACCGAAGTCTTGTAAGAGGCTCCGAAACCAAACCAATTCACATGTGGTAGAGGCCATTGAGCGATATTCAGCTTCTGCTGATGATCGAGATACTGTCCTTTGTTTCTTTGATTTTCAAGAGACCAAGGCATCTCCCAAAAAAATGCAGAAGCCAGTGATTGATCTTCTTGTTTCCGAGCATGCTCCCCAATCGGCATCACAAAATGCTGCCAACTTCAGATGCTTTTTTGCTGGATAAAATAAACCCTGTGATGGAGATCCTTTGAGGTATCTCACAACTCTAAGAGCTGCTTTCTAGTGGGCCATTTTTGGCTGGCTTAGAAATTGACTCAAGACTTGCACAGAGTAAGAGATATCTGGGCGTGTGATCGTTAAGTATAACAATCGACCAATTAATCTTCTATACTCTTTTGGATTAGTGAGTTCTGGTCCTTCCTCTTCGTTAAGCTTCAAATTTTGTTCCATTGGAAATTGAACGGATTGGCTCCAATTAACCGACAATCTTGTAAGATTTCTAATGCATATTTTCTTTGGCATATAGAAATCCCTTTTGAACAGCGTGCTATCTCTATCCCCAAAAAATATTTCAGCCGTCCAAGGTCTTTTAATTTGAAATGTTTTCCTAGATACTCTTTCAAGTTTTGAATTTCGGTATCATTGTCTCCCCCTATCACCATATCATCAACATAAACAAGCATGACAGTGAAAGAGGTGTTCGTCCTTTTGAAGAAAAGCGAGTAGTCAGCTTTGGATTGTGTCAACCCAATTTTGGTGATGATAGAAGTTAGCTTATGATTCCATTGCCTTGAAGCTTGTTTCAAACCATAGAGGGACTTTTTCAGCTTGCATACACGATTCTCCCCCTCGCTACCATATCCCGGTGGTAGTGACATATAAACTTCCTCTTCCAAATCACCATAGAGAAATGCATTATTGACATCAAGATGGTAGAGAGACCAACCTTTAGAGGCTGCAATGGCTAATAGACAGCGGATTGTGGGCATTTTGGCAACCGGGGAAAAAGTCTCGAAATAATCCTCTCCCTCCTTCTGTGTATATCCCTTGGCTACAAGGCGTGCTTTGTACCTTTCAATGGTACCATCCGCCCTATACTTTGTTTTAAACACCCATTTACATCCCACGAGCCTTTTGCCTTTTGGTGGTACAGCCAATTCCCAAGTATTGTTTGCTTCAAGAGCGGTTAATTCATTTTCCATAGCTGTTCTCCAATGAGGGTACTGGTTGGTAGTGACAAAAGAAGTGGGTTCGGGCTCCATGGTGATGGCTAAGCTGAAACTACGGTTAGCAGGGGACATGTTATCATAATTTAGAACAGAAGAAAGAGAATGAGGTTTACCTTCATCCATTTGCTGTGCAGTAGGAGAACTATGTGGATTTGCTAGAGAAGTTACAAGTCGACAATGGAAATCTTGGAGATAGCTAGGTTGCTGTCGTTGTCTAGTGGATCTTCTCAACTCAGGGACATTGTGTTCTGGTGCTGGAAAACTTATCCCGGGTTGGGGCGTGTCATTTTGGTTGTAGTGCTCTGCGGGTGGGTTGTTTTCAGGGATGGTGTCACTGTTGGTATGAGCAGGTGCTATCGGTATATGATCAGAATAATCCGATATAGGATTAGGGATCACAGGCAGGTCATCAAATCTTGAGAGATGATGTGTTTGTAATAGTGGTGGTAGCTGATTTGTATTTTGAAACGGGAAGGTATTTTCATAGAAGATTACATCACGGCTAATGAAGGTTTCTTGAGTCTTTAAGTCAAAGAGTTTGTAACCTTTAATGCCATTCGGGTATCCTATGAATAAACACCTACGAGCTCTTGGGTCAAATTTGGATCGATGGGGATTGAGATTTGATGCATACCACAAACATCCTAAAGTCCTTAGGTGAAAATATGAAGGAATTGTGGAAAAAATGATTTGGTATGGGGATCGGTTTTGAAGATTCGGAGAAGGGATTCTGTTTATTAAATATGCTGCTGTGACAACACATTCTCCCCAGAACTTCAAGGGCAAATTGGCTTGAAATCTAAGAGCTCTAGCTACATTTAGCAAGTGTAAGTGCTTTCTTTCAACAATGGAGTTTTGTTGAGGGGTATAAATGCAACTTTGTTGATGAACTACACCTTTTGAAGCAAAGAAATCTGTCATGTGAAATTCTTTTCCTTGATCAGATCTAACTCCCTTAATCTTACACTTAAATTGATTTTCAACAAAATTGAAGAAACTCTCTATGATTTTCCTTGTTTGGCTCTTAGAATGCATGAGGTAAGTCCATGTCATTCGACTATGGTCATCAACAATTGTGAGAAAGTAATGAGCACCATTGAGTGAACTAACAGAGAAAGGGCCCCAAATATCCATGTGTATTAGATCAAAAGGTGCATCAACAAATTTTTGACTCTTTTTAAACGACAAACGGGTTTGTTTTGCCATATGGCAAGTTTCACATTGATGCTTGACTACAAAAGGAGGAATATTAGGCTTTATACTATGCAACAAACTGAGATGTTGATCAAAGGGGTGTACTAATCGTAAATGCCACAATTCTGGTGTCAAAATAGATGAAGAGTTGGCTACGGGTTGGTGAGATGGTAGCTTGTCCCCGAGCTGGTTTTTCTCCAAAAAATAGAGCCCTTGTTTTTCTCTAGCAACTCCAATCGTCCTCCAACTGTTCAGCTCCTGAATAAAACATTTTTTAGCCAAGAAAATAAAACAAGCATTTAGATCTCGACTAATCTGACTTGTAGATATAAGGTTGTAATGGAAATTAGGTACGTATAGGACATTTTTTAAAGTAAGAACAGGAGAAATAACAACAGTCCCTATATGTGAAACCGGTACCGTAGTGCCATTAGGCAAGTTGATTGAGACATTTTGTAGAGACTTTCTCTGTACAAGTAGGTCAAATGATCCTGTGATGTGATCAGTTGCCCCACTGTCGAGAATCCATGTGCTTCTACTGGTTATGGTATTTGTGCAGCTCAAAAAATGCCTGAAGGATACAGGTAAAGTAGCAAAAAATTTATCATTATTGTTTGATATATTTATACCTTGATTTTCTGAGTTGCTGCTAGGTGGGGTAGGATTTTGGCATTGCAAAAGGGCTATGAGCTGGCGTATTTGATCTGGTGAGATATTCAAATCTGGAACTCCTGACCCCCCATTTGAAGATGCATTGTTGGCCAGCTTCTGCTGGGTTCTACTTCCAGGTTTAGGTTTATGTAATTTGTGGTTTGGAGGGTATCCATGAATCTCCCAACAAGTATCCACGGTATGGTTTGTTCTCCCACATTCAGTGCATGCCACTTTCTCCTTAGAACTCAATCCCTTGGAGTTTCCTTTTGTTTGCTTGGCATTTCCCCTTTGGTTTAGTGTTTTGCCACTGTTGACTGCCATTGCTGCAGGTTCCATAACATGTTGGACGGGGTTAGTGAGCTCATGATTGGCCTCCCCTTGCAAAACAAGGTTGAATACACTATCTAATGTAGGGAGTGGATCCCTCATCAGAATCTGATTCCTCAGGCCAGCATAAGCTTCATCCAATCCCATAAGGAATTACATAATTTGTCTTTTCTCTAGCCTTTTGTTTAGCACCGAAATAGCACCACAATCTGCTGCTGAACATTTGAAAGGTTCCTCATATCTTGATATCTCTTCCCAGATAAGTTTCAACTTGGAAAAGTGTTTACTTACTGGATTTTTGTCTTGTTTAATTGCTGACAGTTGCTGTTCAAGCATGAAGATCCTATTATTGCTTGATCTTGCAAATCTTTTCTTGAGCTCACCCCACACTTCTGATGCAGAATCGGAGAACATAATATAGCTACCAATCTCAGGTGAGAGACTGTTGGTGATCCAAGATAGGATCATGTGGTTGCACCTCTGCCACTGTGAGTATTTGGCATCAGTTTCAACAGGTTTCTTGATGGTGCCATCAATGAAGCCTAATTTGTTTTTGGCTGAAAGAGCTACATACATAGCTCTACTCCAAGAATGGTAGTTATGAGGAGTTAATGGCTGTGAGACTAAAACAAGTCCAGGGCTCTCCCCATGGTGCAGGAAATAGGGATTGGAAAGATCATCTGCAGGTTGCTCAGGTTCAGCCATAATGGAGTTTGACAAGGAAGAAGGTTCTGGTGTGAAGAAGATGTGTTAGGATCAGTAAGATAAAGAGGTTCAAAGCTCAGGCTCTGATACCATAATAAAAGAAGAGCATTTTGTGATAAATAGGAAGGAATTCATATTGATTTTTGAATTGTAATTGTACAAGACATTGCCCCTGATTTATACACGGTAGTAAAGCAAAAAAAAACAAATCTGTACAGCACAAATAAAAATAATAGCCTGCAGCATCCCATGTGTAGTCCTTATCATAGACTTCAAATATGGCAAGCCTGCTTCATTTTCTTTATACATCAAAGTCTTGTTTCCATTCCAAGCAAAGTCAAAACTGTCATATGGGAAGCTACATCTGCACAATCTGATTTCCTTCAGAATTTTTTCAATACTCTTCATCTCTGACCTATGGCTGAAATACAGTCCCAAAACTCCCACTCCAGAAAATCCTCTCCAGAAAGAAACTTCTATACCCATCACCCTTATTATCCATTTCCAATTCGAAAATTCAAGTTTTACAGCTGGAGTTGTCCTCACTGAAACAAATTATGACGTGTGGTATCAAATTTTAGAGATGCAGATTGCTGGACGTGAGAAGCTTAACTACATTATGGGAAATGTACCTATCCCAGAACCTACTGATGCTAATCATAGCAAGTAGTATGCAGCAAATCAAAAGGTTAAGGGCTTATTACTTATGTCTATGTCACCTGATATTATGAAATTTTATCTTCGCTTGCGGACGGGGCGGAATATCTGGACTGCCCTCGCCAAAGTGTTCTTTGATGGCTCGGATGAATATCAAAATTTTGGGTTGAACTATCGTGCCTTCTCTATCAAAATAGGTTGGTTGCCCTGTATTTACTTATTATGGTAAGTTGATTGAAATCTTCGAAGAGTTGGACCACCGTGATAAAATTTTCATGAAAGACTCGGTTGATGTGGTTACGTATAAGAAATTTGTTTTACGGCTTCGTGTTCATATTTTCTTGAACGGGTTTTATGTCCAATATGAGTCACTTAGTGAAGAAATACTCCGCAAGGAACCTGCCCTTGATTTTGAAGAAACTTATGCCTATGTTCACCGCAATGTAGCTTATCGCCTGACCATTCTTGGTGACGCTGTCCTTTCAGAACCCTCTGTTATGGTGGCTTATGGGCCTAAACTACACTATACCCAGCATCACACCTCTGGATCTCAAACTCGTAATACTACATCCCAGGAGTGTCTCTGCACTCATTGCGGTGAAAACTGGGCCCAACAAGTCTTGTTGCCATGAATTGATTAGCTATCTGGAGTGGTGGGATCCCACCAAAGCCACTCATAAATTGTCTTCTAAATCACATGCCTCTATAGCCGTGGTTAAGCTAAATTCCAATCTGATTGGTGTCACACCTGAACTTGCCAATGCCACTTCTTTGGTTGTTGTTACAAGTAATATTGGTATGGTCTTTAATACCTCTGATACTAGTGGTAATAATACATAGATAATTGATTGGGGTGCAACGGATCAAATGACCTTTGACATTAGTGGCCGTCAATCTCTTAAACCCTCCACCCAATCAATTGTGGCCACTGCTAATGGTGCCTCTGCTCCTGTGATTAGTGAAAGTTCCATCACTCTAACTCCCAATTTGAATTTAGATTTTGTCCTAGTTGTTTCCTTCCTCAATCATAATTTGTTGTCTGTTGCTCAAATAACTACTGCTTTAAATTGTATTGTAACTTTTGGTCCTAATCTTGGTGTTTTCAAGGATATCCAGACTAAAAAGACAATTGGTTATGGTACTAGATGGGGAAAGCTCTACTACTTGGATCTAATACTGCAAAGCTCAAATCTTGTGGTCCAAGCCCACCCATCTAACGCATGTGATACACCTCTGAGTTTTGGAATCTGGCTCTAGCATAGGCGATTAGATCATGCGTCTTTTGGATATTTACATAAATTATTTCCACAGCTATTTGTAAACTTGAATGTTTCGGATTTTAAGTTTGATATTTGTGAGTTGGATAAGAGCCATTGTGTTTCATTTCCACGAAGTATGAATAAAAGACCAGTTTCTTTTATGGTTATTCATTTTGATGTATGGGGTCATGCTAATACGACTTTTCTAAGTGTGCCCGTTGGTTTGTTTCGTTTGTTGATGATCATACTTGCATGACTTGGATTTGCCTAATGAAAACAAGAATGAAGTTAGTTCATTATTTTGACAATTTTACTGGATGATAACCGTACAATATCAGTCTCATATACAGGTACATCGCATTGACAATGGTGGCGAATTTGTTAATAATGATTTGAAATAGTTTTTGAATTCCAATGGTATTGTCCATCAAACCACGTGTCCCTACACCCCTTAGCAAAATGGAGTCACAGAGCGCAAAAATCATCATTTCCTAGAAGTTGTCTGTGCTTACTTATTTGGAACCTACATGCCAATTCCGTATTGGGGTGAGGCTATCACCACCGCTACTTATCTCATTAATTAGATACCCTCCAACTCCCTTTAGTTTCAAACTTCATTTCATGTTCTTCATACAGCCATAAGTGCTCCAATTGTGCCAAATCTGCCACCTAGAATCTTTGGTTGTGTTGCCTATGTGATTTGCCCAAATCTTGAGAAATATATTGGAACCTTGAGCTCTTCGTTGTTTTTTGTTGGCTATGACTTGTACCAAAAAGAGTATCGGTGTTATCAAACCCCTTCTTAATAATTATATGTTATGCTTTATATTGTATTTTATGAAAAAGATATGTATTATTCTATCCTTGAGGCTCTACTTCAGGGGGAGAATCACAATGAATTGCAGCCTCTAATTGACTCTTTGGACACATTGGATGTAAGTGGCGAAAGTCCAACTAAGTCCACTTTCTCTAGACACATTAGATACAAGTAGTAGTGGTGATATATGTAATCACACAAATTTGGAACCATGGTCACATCGATCAGGCTCTCTTCTCTGTGCTGTACTTCTTAACCAATTATCTTCTTATATTGATCCTCTTATTATAACTCAGGTAATTTTTGAACCTCCTCCTGTACTTTGTCCTAAAAGACTACCTGATTGAGTAATAAGAGGTAAATTGAGGGTTAACTACTAACCCATCTTTAATTCCAAGGCTAAATATCCTATCAGTAACTCTCTATCTTACTAGGGTTGTCAAAGGAAAATGAATACTTTGTAAATAAATTATCTGTTGTATCTATTCCTAATAGTGTGCAGGAGGCATTAGACGATCTTGGAAGGAAGGAAGAAATGAATGAAGAAATGAGGCCCCTCCAAAAGAATTTAACATGGGAAGTTGTTGACCTACTTGAAAGAAAGAACCCAGTTGAATGCTGATTTTTCTTCACCATTAAACATAAAGTAGATGGCACAGTTGAATGCTTCAAGGGAAAATTTGTCGTCAAAGGATACACACAAACCTACGAGATTGAATATATGGAGATATTTCCACCAATGTCCAAGATCAACATCGTCCATATCCTTCTCTTCCTTGTTGCGAATCTGGATTGGCCCTTACACCAATTTGATATAAAAAATGCTTTTCTGCAAGGAGAACTACAAGAGTTGCCCCTGGATGTAAAATACATATTAAAGCTTGTAGACAAGTCTATAAACTAAAAAAGACCTTATATGGCTTGAAGCAGTCTCCTAGGGCATGGTTTAGAAGATTTATGGGGTCTATGAAGGCTTATGGATACAATAAAGCAATTCAGATCATACTCTATTCTTGAAACATAGAAAAGGGAAGATCATTGCTCTGATCGTGTACGTTGATGATGTGATAGTAACAGGAAATGACTTAAAAGAAAAGAAGGCACCACAGAGTTACCTCTCCCATGAGTTTGAAATGAAAAATCTAGGCCAACTAAAATAGTTTCTTGGGATTGAAGTGTCCAGACTGAAGAAAGGTATCTTTCTATCCCAAGGAAAATATACCTTAGATTTGTTGAAGGAAACAGGTATCACAGCATGTAGCCTAGTTTATATGCCTGTGGAGGAGAATTTGAAACTAGGAATACATCCAAATAAAATTCCTACCAATAAGGGACGCTATTAGAGATTAGTTGGGAGGTTAACGTATCTTGCACATACATGTCCTGACTTAGCTTACGCATTAAGTATTGAAGGGTACACCGATGTAGACTGGGCCGGTTGAATTGAAAAAAGACGCTCTATATCTTTGTATATCACATTCGTAGGTGGAAACCTAGTTACTTGGCGTAGCAAGAAACAGTATATAGTTGCCTAATCTAGTGCTGAATCCGAATATAGAGGAATGCCAAAAATAATATGTGAGTTACTATGGGTACAAAATTTGATGCACGATTTATCTATTGAGCAAATTCATTGCATAAAGTTATGTTATTAACAAGGCAGCATGTATTATTGCTCACAATTCGATTCAACATGATCGAACCACACATGTTGAAGTTGATCGGCACTTTATCAAGGAAAAACTCGAGGCAAAGATTATTGAAGTGCCCCATGTCCGATCACGAGATTAGCTTGCAGATGTGCTTACTAAAGCATTACCAAGCCAAGCATTTAATAGTATTCTCGATAAGTTGAGCATGTGTGATATCTATGTACTAACTTGAGGAAGAGTGTTGAAGATTGTCTTGATTGTTTTTCCATTCCTAGACTTTATTATTTTTTCCATTCCTGATTGTACCTATCACACTAGGATTGACGTATTTAATTAGTTTGCTAGTATAGGTTTTTCTTTCCTTCTATAAGTATTTAGTACAGAGACTATATTATGCCCATCCCTCAATAGTAAGAAAACACCTTTTCTGCATATTGTATGCCATGCCCTATTGTTTTTTACTTTTGGCTTCTAGGGATTTTCCTAAAAGGAAACGATATTTTCATATGACAACCATGAAACCTTAACCAGACAAGAAATGCTGAAGCTTACAACAAAACATTGGGTGCCACATGCTTGGTTTATAGAGGATCTGAAGGCTTCTTTCTCATCTGATCATTCGTGTAAACAACCTAAACAACGAGAATCTTGCACTAATCACATTTGTGATTCATTTAGACTTCCCAGCATACCCAACAACCAAACAACATCATCCACCGATGAAAAAGTGGGGAAAATATCAAGAAATTTTTAATCACTTTACGTAATTTTTTAAAAATATTTCTTTATTACCTCTCTCCGTTACAATCACTACCTATATCAATAAAACACATGGTTACACACATTCCACAGACTGTTTTTCTTTATATCTATAGACAATTTCCAGGCCCCTCTGTGTCACTTTCCCAATATAATACTTTCTCCTTTTACATGTATTTTTTTTTTATGAATCTTCAAATACTAGCTGACATCACTTCATCGATGACATGCGATTTGATTTTTTTCTTGTTGCATTGAAATTTGTGCACGAAATTGGGTGTATGAAATTTAGTTTACTCACCAATAAAAGTGTTACAATGTAGTTGAGTTTCCAATTCAAACAAAGAAGTTGATCACCAAGAGAATCCATGGATTTTGAATTCAATAGGACTTCAATTGAAACTAATCCTTTATTCCTTCTTTAATTGATTTAAATCATGTAGTGATATTATCAATCTAAACGTTATGACACTTTATGGATGGTAGAAATTTTTTCAGATAATAATGAAAAACAAGATCTTCTCCAAGATAAGTATCAAATTAAGTTTGTGGACGCGTCCCCAACTATATTAGAAAACATAATCACGAGATAATGAAGGCGACGATTTACCAACCTTTATAAATCACAAGAAACAACAAATAAAATATCCAAAGCAAGAAGAAATTGTTACAAGGGGCAATAATTTAGGGTTTGTAAATTGAGAGGAGAGAGGGAGGACTACACCTCATGATGTGTTGGGTAGGAGGATAACGAGGATTTTAATGGGGGTGAGAAAAAGTCATTTTGATGTTGCTGTACTACTCTTTTTTAGGAGGATTTCAAGGTTGTATTTTATTATTATTATTATTTTTTTAGTGTTAAGAAAATTCACAAGTGTTCTATATTAGTGTTCGTTGTTGCAAGAAAAACATTTTATCCGCACACTAGTATAATAATGTGTTCCCTTTATTTACCGTATAAATTTTTTTTACTCTAATTTATATAGGAGAGCACTTGCAAAGGAAAAAGCTGAAAGCAATGTGTGATGAGTTGGGTATCCGAATACACTTCTCCACTTTATATTATCCACGGCTGACAAACAAGTGGAAGCAGTAAATAAGATGATGAAAAGCATCCTAAAAATGAAGGTAGATATGGCAAAGCGGCTATAGGCTGATGAGCTATCACAGATCCTATGGTCGTATCGAACTACCAAATAAACTGCTACAAGAGGAAGCCCTTTTTTCCCTTAGCCTATAGAATAGAAGCCATGGTACCGGTTGAGATCGGAGTAAGTTTGGAAAGGAAAATGGGATATAATGAAGAAGCTATTAATGCAAATCTACCTCTTAAAAGAAAAGCAAGATGAATCTCAAATTAAGCTAGCTAAATTCCAGAAGAGAATGTAACGGTATTTTAATTCAAAGGTTTGTAATAAGAATTTCGAAGTAGGGGACTTAATCCTAAAGAAAGTATTTGTCGTAGAAAAGGAAATGAGTTCTAGCTTACTGAGACTGAAGTGGAAATGACTATATATATTAACTGGAATTATTAGATTAGGAACACAAGCTCACATGAAGGGATGAAAAGCCACTTAAACATCTCTAGACTCTGGAGAAAATATTATAATGAAATGAGAAACAAATTCCATTGAGTGACCTCAATAAAAGTTGCTCCATTTATAATCCAAACTTAGCCAAGTTGATTGGTAGATTTCAATCCGGTTCACTTGGTTGCTTTCACATTATTGTTAGTCTAGAAGGTTCAATAGTTAGTTAGTAGGGTAAAAAATGTAATAAATCAAGTAGCTATTGTCAAGGGATTGCTTATAAATGTGATGGGGAGGGGATAGAATGGCATGAGAAAATAGTTGAGTATTGTGAGGAAAGTCAGGCCTCTCGAAGTACCTAGGAGTGTTCTTCATTTAGCCAATTCATTTACTGCAGTCTTATGCAGCAATGACACCAACTTTCAGATCCATAGAAGTTTCACCAGGGGCAACCATATTTACCTAGCATCTTCAGCAGCAGTCCAGATTCCACAAGAACAGTCGGCCATATTAGCTCCAGTAAGCACCGAAGTTTTCATTTGTCGATCTCAATTTTCTACTTCCTCAGACTTTTTACAGTGAATCCTTACAGCTTCAATTTCTCCTGAAAATTTGGATTTTAATGGAATCTCAGAATCAGTAGCGCTTTCAACCGAATTGATTGTGAGTTCCTTTATTTTTTTCCTTTCCTCTTCTTGTCCATCTAATTTCTTCATCATTAAATCCAACTTCTCCATCATTGATGCCATGGTCCTATGAAGTTCAGATTTCATGAACTCCATATCTTCCTGAAACTCTGATTGCAGTCCATTCATCCTTATTTCCAAATTATTAACTCCATCTTCTAATTTTTTTTCTTGATCAAATGTAATACCACTACTAAAAAACAGAGCTTCAGACACGGATTTTTCGTTCCTAAAGCTTCAATATCCATTGTTAATAACCTTCACCAACGGAATATTTGCAACCACAAATCCGTTGGTAATTTGAGGCTCACTGATAGTTACCAATGGATCGTGCCGTAGGTAAAGAGTAAACATTTTACCAACGAAAAAATACATTGGTAAAATGTGAATCTTTTACCAAGGGAATTTCCGTTGGTAAAAGTCTTAACCAATATCAACCGACTTTCCGTTGGTAAATATTTACCATTACAATTGGTAAAAATCAATGTTGTAAATAATCGTATGGTAAAAAAATTATTTATTATTTATTATTATTATTATTATTATTATTATTATTATTATTATTATTATTTATTAATTAATTTAATAATTATAATTTTTTAAAAATTTTTAGCCAACTGAATTGGAAGTCTAAAATTTTGTTTAACTCCTTATTGGACCGTAAATTTATAGAGGACAACTAAAAAAATATTTTTGTAAACTTCCGATGTGGGATAAGTGAATTATTTTTACCAATGGATAATCCGTTTCTAATTACCAATGGAATATCCGTTGCTGAAATATCAAAATATTAGACGGTTATATACTGCACGGAATATCGGTTGATAAAGAGATATCATTTTTATTAACGGATAATCCGTTTCTAATTACCAACGGAATATCCATAGGTAAAAGATCAAAATGTTAAACAGTTATATTAGGCACGGAATATCTGTTAGTAAAGAGACATCATCTTTACCAACGAAAAATCTGTTGCTGATTATTGTAGTTAAAAGTGAATTAGTTTTATTAACAGATAATCTGTTTGCATCCGTTGGTAATATTCGGTACATCACCTACGGAATATCCGTTGGAGGAAGATCCAAATTTTAAACGGTTACATTAGGCACGGAATATCGGTTGGTAAAAAGATATCATCTTTACCAACGGAAAATCCGCCGCTAATTATTGTAGCTAAAAGTGAATTACTTTTACCAATGACTAATCCGTTTCTAATCACCAACGGATGCAGTCCGTTGGTAATTTTTCATAGGTGAAAATCTATTTTTTAGTAGTATACCCCAAGGCCAAAATGGTTGGTTCATCCGTTGGTAATTTTTCATAGGTGAAAAGCTGTTTTTCAGTAGTATTACCCAAGGCCAGAATGGTTGCTCTGATACCATTGTCATGAAACTTGGAAGAGCCAGACCCCAAAAGTTAGTCATTGAGGCTGGAGAACCCAAGCCTACATAAACCGCACAAAGGAAGCCCATACTTTCGATATGGGATTCAGTTGCCCATACACCCTAATGGAAACTATGACAAACCACCAAGCTTCCGACTCGACATCCACGTCGAGCAGGTGCTCGTACACCCTAAGTGGTAATTGAGACCAGAAGATTAGAAGATGCTAGGTAAATATGGCTGCCTCTGGTGAAACTTCTATGGATCTAAAGGTTGGTATTGTTGTTGCACTGCTATAAATGAATTGACTAAATGAAGAACACTCCTAGGCACTTCGAGAGCCTGACTCTCTTCACACTTCTCAACTTTTTTCTCATGCCCTTCTAGTCCCCTCCCCATCACATTTATAAGCAATCCCTTGACCGTAACTACTTGATTTATTACATTTTTACCCTATTAACTAACTATTGAACCTTCTAAATTAACAATGACGCGGCAGCAACCAAGTGAACTGGATTGGAATCTATCATTGATCTTATGAATTCCTACTGTATGAAGCTAACAAAATTGATTGATTAGTAAAATGGTACAAACTATTGTGAAGCAAAATAAAATGGAAATTTTCAATAATATAAAGAAAAGTTACAAGACAAGTAGCATTTGTGAACCAAATCTATCACATAATCAAAAGGCATACCTTACAAAATAAACTATCCTACGTCCGTTGTTCACCCTAGGAATTTCTTGGATCAGAAGTTGGGTAATCCATTTGCCTCAATTACTCTCTAGAAGTTGTCCAGACATTTGTTGGGAAGGAGAGCCATTGTAGATGCATATACGTGAAAAAACAAATGTATAGAAAAATTTCTAACTTCTGACCCATTCTCTTCCATCAACTGGATTATACACATCGCAATTAGAATCATAGATATGCAACCGTATCATATTCGGAAAGAAACGTGGACAATTCCAATTTGGATTTTAATGGAATCTCAAAATTAGCTGCGCTCTCAACCAGATTGATTGTGAGTTCCTTTTTCTTCATTTCCTCTTCTTGTCTTCTTCATCATTAAATCCAATCAACTTCTCCATCATTGATGCCTTGGTCCTATGAAATTCATATTTCATGAACTCCATATCTTCCTGTAACTCTAATTGCAGTCCATTCATCCTTTTTTCCAAATTATTAACCCGATCTTCTAATTTCTTTTCTTTATCAAATGTAATGGTTGCTCTGATACCATTGTCATAGAACTTGGAAGAGCTAAACCCCAAAAGCTAGTCTTGAGGTTGGAGAACCTAAGCCTATATAAACCGCAAAAAGGAAGCTCATACTTTTGATGTGGGATTCAGGTGTCTATACACCCCCAATGAAAACCATAACAAACCACCATGCTTCCAACTCGACGTCCATGTTGAGCAAGTGCCCGTACACCCTTGGTGGTAATTGAGACCATAAGAGATAGAACCAAGCTCTGATACCATTTTAATAGGAATATGGACTATTGCTGAAGATGTTAGGTAAATATGGCTACTTCTGGTGAAACTTCTATGCATCTGAAGGTTGGTGTTGTTGCTACATAAGACTGCTGTAAATGAATTGGCTAAATGAAGAACACTCCTAGGCACTTCGAGAGGCCTGACTCCTCACAATACTCAACTTTTTTCTCATGCCCTTCTAGTCCCTTCCCCATCACATTTATAAGTAGTCCCTTGACCATAACTACTTGATTTATTACATTTTTACCCTACTAACTATTAAACCTTCTAGACTAATAATGACGTGGCAGCAACGAAGTGAACCAGATTTGAATCTATCATTGATCTTATGAATTCTTGTTGTATGAAGCTAACAAAATTGATTGATTACTAAAATGGTACAAATTCGATAAAGCTATATAACTATTGTGAAGCAAAATAAAATGGAAATTTTCAGATATAAAGAAAGGTTACATGACAAGTAGCATTTGTGAACCAAATCTATCACATAATCAAAAGGCATACCTTACAAAATAAACTATCCTACGTCTGTTGTTCACCCTAGGAATTTCTTGGATCAAAAGATGTGGGTAATCCATTTGCCTCAATCGGTCTCTAGAAGTTGTCCAGACATTTGTTGGGAAGGAGAAGGGCATCGTAGATGCATATATGTGAAAAAACAGGAGCACAGAAAAATTTCTAACTTCTGACCTATTCTTTTCCATCAGCTGGATTATACACTTCGCAATTAGAATCATAGATATGCAACCATATCATATTCATAAAGAAATGAGGACAAGTCGAAGATCTTGTCTGATAGCATAACATACTGCACAATAACTAAAGGGGGTTAATCAGGAAAATATAGTGGAATTAATAACCAAGATGGAGAACCAGTAACAACATTTAAAAGGATGTTAGGGAAAATAAGAGGTTTTTTCCAAGAATCAATAACGAATATAGTGTTAGGACACATCTTTTGCAATCAGTTGAAGTAAGAATAGGAGACAACATGGGACATATTTATAATGTCAGGACGAGAATATCTTGGTTATTAAAAACAAAAGTGTTAGGCAATTTGTTGTCAAACGACCTGCCTGGGCTATGATGTAACATCGGGTTTTTTATCAATCGGCCTTTGCCATATGATTGACTAGTACATCGACACAATTATCGAGATAACACAATCCACATTTTTATGGACCGTTCGAAGCAACCTATTTTAAATAGTGTTGCTCATGGTTCGCCCCATTTCCTTGGAAGTCTATATTATTATTTTGAAGCCTACTTTAATTGAGTCGAACCTTATTTTGGTCCACAATTTAACCTTAACCTAACTTACCTATTTTGGACATTTACTTGGCATATAATCCTACCTTCCTCTCGGCTTCCATGGAGTGTGCCTATTTTCCCTTCTCTTTGTGAGATTCTCTTCTCGACTTCTTGCTTTACTTCTCTGTGACATTTGTGGTTAATTCTTTATGGGCACATCATTGGACTTCACTTTCCCAACCTATAGCAACTGGAGTAGGGCGGCGGCAGTGGTGGTTTCTTGGAGTTGTCTCAACCTTGGTGGTGTCGATGAATTGGTAAACTGAACCCGATTTTGTACTTGGAGTTCGGTGGAAATCATCCCTACATCTGGTATCAGAGCTGGAGTAATCTTCCCCGGCCAGAAAATCACCAAAAAATGGCGGTGGAGTCGCAATTTTAGTGTAAAACCGAACATGCAATCCCCTTTTCCGGCCAATTCAGTTACTTTTCGGCGAAACCAATCCCATATCCGGAACCAACAGGCTGAGACGCCCCTTCGTGTGTGGCGCGTGGTGGCGATTTTGGGCGAACTTCCTTCGGACAGTTTGCTCATTTTAATCCCCTGAACGCACTAACACTGTTTATTTTTTGTTTCAGGTTACACAGAAAAAGTTGGACAATTTTGCCCCCTGTGGATCGACGGTTGAAATTGCATATATCTACTGAATTACTTTAGGCCAAGATTGCGGCCCTAAAATAGTAGATTCACATCTCTCTCGATTATACGGACTCAGACACGTCCGCTCTGGTAAATTGGCTTAACCCTTTAATTTTTCAGCATTAGCGCGTCACCGTGTGGGGTGACAATAGGTTGGGGGTTGTCATTGCTTGGCAACCATTGCTTGTGCTAGAATTAGAGTTACGTACTCTTGATTGATATTTTTGATTGGGACTAGTTATCTGTTAGACGTATTTTTACTGCATTGTTATTTTTGCTACTTACCTATTCCGTTAGAAATACCGTGACCTTACCTATTTGAACATTTCCTTGATCTAAGACCGCGAGTCTTACGAAATCCTGGGAATCTAGAACGGTGTATATTGTCTGTGACCCTAGGACTACTTTGTGTGGTTTGATTGTGGTTTGTACATTTTTGACTATTGTGTGAAGATGACAACTCACAGTTTTGATTTGGGAATTTTTAATGAAAAGTGTGACTTTGCTATTTGGCAACAAAAAATGAAGGGTATTTTAGTCCAACAAAAGGTTTCAAAAGCCATTGAAGGCAATTTTTCAACTGATTTTTTACAAGAACAAAGAGAAGAAGTCGATGAGCTTGCTTATACCTCAGTTATTTTACATTTGTCTGACGCCGTTTTAAGAAAGGTGGGTAAACTGAAAACCACTAAAGAACTTTGGAAGAAATTAGAAGACTTATATTTGCTTAAGTGTACACCGAATAAACTTTACCTACTTGAACATTTTTTTAGTTTCAAAATGGATTCTTCAAAGGATCTTGATGACAATCTAGACATGTTTAACAAATTGGTACAAGATATAGTTAATTGTGATGAGACTGTGTCCGAAACTTTTAAGGCTATAATTTTGCTCAATGCAATCCCTGATTCCTATAAGGAAGTTAAGAACGCCATTAAGTATGGTAGAGACACGTTAACACCTGAAATTGTCATAGATTCCCTTAGAAGTAAAGAAATGGAAATTAGGGCTGAAAAACATGATAAAAGGAACGATGAGGTACATATGATTCGGGGTAGAACTCAATTTAGGCAAAATAGTCATGAGGGATATCAAACTAGTGGCGAGTCAAGTGGTAATGGATGGAAAAAGAAGAGCAAAGGTAGGTCTAGATCAAAATCTAGGACTAAGGTGAGAAAATGTTATGGTTGTGGAAACACAGGGCATTTTATAAAAGATTGTCATAAAGAAAAAGGTAAGCTAAAGGCTAAGGAGAGAGATGAGGTAAATGTGTTAGCATCTACTTCCGATATAAATGGTGGTGAGGTCTATATGATTACAAGTCCAGTTGCATACACTGCTAAATTAAATCAAACTGCTAATTCCTGCATCCATGAGTGGATACTTGATTCTGGTGCATCTTTTCATGTGACGTCTGAAAAGAATTGGTTTTATAAGTTGCATGAATCTAACGTTGGGCATGTTGTATGTGTGATAACTTTGCCTATACTATTGCTGGAATTGGTGACATAAACGTAAAATTTGACATAGGTTTTGTGTATACGTTAAAGGATGTTAGATATATTCCTGAATTATCTAGGAATCTGATTTCAGTAGGGAGACTTGAGAAGGATGACTTTACTGGTAAAATTGGAAATGGTATGCTAAAAATGATCAAGGGTGCTTTAGTTTCCATTAAGGGAATTAAGAAAAATGATATCTAAAGACGCGTCCGGGCCAGGTCAGGGACGCAGCTTGATTTTCAGGCATTCTGGGAAGTTTTTGGGCACGGTGTGTAGGCCACGTCCGGGGCGCGTCCTGACCGCAGTAGGGATGCATCCTGATTTTTAGGTATTTGTATGCAGTTTGTGGGCAGGGTGTGCAAACCATGTCCAGGACGCATCCTGGTCTCGGCTGGGACGCAGCCTGATTTTTAGGCATTTCTTGGCAATTTCTAGGACTCGGAGTGCAGGCCATGTTCGGAACGTCTCATGACCACGGTAGGGACGGAGCCTAAATTTTAGGCGATTCTGGGCAGTTTTTGGGATGCAGTGTGCTAGCCATGTCCAAGATGTGGCAAGAACGCATCCTGAATTTTAGGTATTTTTAGGTAGTTTTTGGAACATGGTGTGCAGGCAATGTTTGGGACGCATCTGGGCTGTGGCAAGGATGCAGCCTGGTTTCTAGGCATTTCTAGGTAATTTTTGGGACACGGTGTGCAGGCCATGTCCAGGATGCTGTAGGCACACATCCAGATTTTCACGTATTTCTAGGCAATTTCTTGGACTAGATGTGCATGCAATTTTCGAGATGTGTTGATGCTGTTGCAGGGATGTAGCCTGATTTTTAGGCATTTATAGGCAGTTTCTAGGACATGGTGTACAGGCCATGATGGGGACGCATCCGGGCCATGGTAGGGACGCAGCTTGATTTTCAGGCTTTTCTGGGAAGGTTTTGGGCACGGTATGCAAGCCACGTCCAGGATGTGTCGTGGCCAAGGCAGGGATGGAGCTTGATTTTCAGGCAATTCTGGGCAGTTTCTAGGACACGGTGTGCAGGCCATGTCCAGGATGCCACGGACGCATCTAAACTTTCACGTATTTTTTGGTAGTTTCTGGAACACGGTGTTCAGGCAACGTTCGGGATACGTCTAGGCCACGGCAGGGATGCAGCCTAGTTTCCAGTTAGTTTTTGGGACATGGTGTGCAGGCCATGTCGAAGATGCTTTAGGGACACAAAAAGATTTTCACGTATTTCTAGGCAATTTTTTGGACACGATGTGCATGCGTTGTCCGGGATGCGTCCAGGCTACAGCAGGGACGCAGTCTGATTTTCAGGCTTTTTTGAGAAGTTTTTGGGTACGGTGTGCAGGCCATGTCCTAGAAGAAGCCTGATTTTCAAGAATTTCTTTTCAGTTTCTAGGTCACGGTGTGCAGGTCATGTCCGGGACATGTCCGAGCCACGGCAAAGAATAATGAAAATAAAATATAGCTCAACGCTACAACTCATAAATAATAAAACTAGTATACACAAAAAAACCAAACTTCCCACCGCCCAGTGCCACAAACAAACCCCTCCGCTACCTTCAGACCAGTACCATCGTTAGTCTAGGCTTGCATCGGTGCATGGTAGTGGTGATGGTGATTATGAGGAGAAGGTGCCTGCACTGTAGATTGGTGGCTAGAGCCATGTTTATCGGACAGAACCATAACCTCTAGCTTTTGACCCTTCTGGCAATGTTCTTCAGCTCCACTGGGATGAGGTGTGTAGGCCATGTCTAAGACGCGTCCTCGTTACGACAAGGACGTAACCTGATTTTCAGGCATTTCTCGACAGTTTGTGGGCACAGTGTGCAGGCCATGTTTGGGACGGTTCCCGACCACATTAGGGACGTAAGCAGATTTTCAACCAAACGAAGGAAGCATGGTGTGCAGGCGATATCTGGGGTGTAGGCACGTCCCAAGCATTCTGGGTAGTTTTTGGGACACGGTGTGCAGGACATATTTTGGACAAGTCATGGCCACGTCAGGGACATAACATGATTTTCTGGAATTTTTCGACAGTTTCTGGGCATTGTGTGCCGGCCATGTCCAGGACGCATCCTGGTCGCGGAAGGGATGCAACTGATTTTCAGGCATTTCTAGGCAGTCTCTGGGTCACGGTGTGAAGGCTATGTCTAGGACGCGTCCGAGCCACGACAGGGACGGAGCCTGATTTTCAAGCATTTTAGGGCTATTTTTGGGCATGATGTGCAGGCCATGTCCAGGACACATCTTGATCGCGGTAGGTACGCAACCTGATTTCCAGACATTACTAGGTAGTTTTTGGAGCACGGTGTGTAGGCCATGTTTGGGACACATCCTGATCGCAGTAGGTATAGAACCTAATTTCCAGGCATTTCTAGGCAGTTTCTGGGCACGGTGTGCAGGCAATGTCCAGGATACGACAGGGATGCAACCTAATTTTCAAGTATTTCTAGGCGATTTCTGGGAAACGGTGTGTAGGCCATGTTCGGGACGCGTCCTGATTGTTGCAGGGATGCAGCCTGATTTTTAGGCAGTTTTTGGGATATGATGTTCAGTGAATGTCTAGGATACAGTAGGGATGCAACCTGATTTTCATGTAATTCTAGGCAGTTTCTGGGAAGCAGTGTGCAAGCCATGTCCAGGACGCGTCTAGGCCACGACAGGGAAGCAGCCTGATTTCCAGGCATTTCTAGGCAGTTTCTGGGACATGGTGTGCAGGCCATGTCCAGGACGCGACAGGGACGCAACCCGATTTTCAGGCATTTGTAGGCAGTTTCTAAGACATGGTGTACAGGCTATGTTCAGGACACGGCAGGGATGTAGCCTAATTTTCAAGCATTTTCGGACAATTTCTGGGCATTGTGTCTAGTCCATGTTCAGGACGCATCCTAGCCACGGTAGGGATGCAGCCTGATTTTTAGACATTTCTGGAAAGTTTTTGGGCACAGTGTGCAGGCCATGTCTGGGATGCATCCAGGCCGCAGCCTAATTTTTAGGCATTTCTAGGCAGGTCATGTTCGGGACACGTCGGGGACATAGCCTAATTTTCAAGTACTTCTAGGCAGTTTTTGGGCATGGTGCACATGCCACGTTAAGGATGCGTCTTGGCCAGGTAGGGACGCAGCCTGATTTTCAGGCAGTTTGTGGGCACGGTGTGCATGCTATGTCCAGGCAACGGTAGGGACGCAGCCTGATTTTCAGGCATTTCTAGGTAATTTCTGGGTCATAGGGTTTAGGGTTTTGAGGTTTTTTAATTAATTTAGAATTAAAAGCAAGAAGCATATACATGACAAAGAATAATGAAAATAAAATGTAGCTCAACGTTACAACACATGAATAATAAAACTAGTCTACACAACAAAACCAAACTTCCCACCGTCGCAGTGCCACAAATAAACCCCTCCGCCGGCTTCAGACTAGTACCACCGTTAGTCGGGGCTGGCGCCGGTGCATGGTAGTGGTGACGGTGATGATGAGGAGAAGGTTCCTGCGCTGTAGATTGGTTGCTGGAGCTATGTTTATCGGACATAACCATAACCTCTAGCTTTTAACCCTTCTAGCAATGTTCTTCAGCTCCACTGATGAAGAAAAATAAACCTGATTTTTCTAGTGAAATTGTAGTTTCTCCATCATGGTGTGATTTTATTGGATTGGCGTTGTTGCAGATTTTGTAGTCTTCCTCGGTCACTTCCAGCACTGAATCAGTCTTGGAATCAAACTTCAGAACTAAAGAATCCCCAATCTAAAAACGAGTTTTCTCAGCTCATTTGTTGAACTCGTCAATAGAAGATGGAACTGGCCATAAATTATTTTCACCGTCTATTACAAACTCTCTTGCTTCAGAACGAACACACAACAAAAACACGACGGTCGAAAATGAAAAAATAATTTTAAGTGTAGCCATTTTAACAGGGTGTGTAGGCAATGCACGGGACGCGTCAGGGCAGCGACAAGGATGCAACCTGATTTCCAGGCATTTCTAAGTAGTTTCTTGGACACAGTGTGCAGGCCATGTCCAGGACTCATCGGGGACGCAGCCTGATTTTAAGGCATTTCTAGGCAGTTTTTGGGACACGGTGTGCAGGCCATGACCGGGATGCGTCCGGGCCACGGCAAGGATGCAGTGTGATTTTCAGGCATTTCTGGCAAGTTTTTGGCCACGGTGTGCAGGCCACGTTCGAGACACCTCTTAGCCACGATAGGGACACGGCCTGATTTTCAGGCATTTGTAGGCAATTTGTGGGCATGTGTTCCGGCCATGTCTACGACGCGTCCTGGATGCGATATGGACGCAACCTGATTTTTTGGCATTTCTTGGCAAATTTTGGGACTCGGTGTGCAGTCCATGTCCGGGATGTGTCATGGCCACGACAAGGACGAAGCCTAATTTTCAAGCACTTTTAGGCAGTTTTTGGGACACCGTGTGTAGGCCTTGTCCAGGATGCGACAGGGACATATCTTGACTTTCAGGTATTTCTAGGCAGTTTTTGGAACACAGTGTGCAGGCGATGTTGGGGACGCGTCTAGGCCGCGGCAGGGATGCAGCCTGGTTTTCAGGCATTTCTAGGCAATTTCTGGGACACGGTGTGCAGGCCATTTCCAGAATGCTGCAGGGACACATCCTGATTTTCACGTATTTCTATGCAATATCTTAGATATGGTGTACAGGTAATGTCCGGGACACATCGGGGCTACTGCATGGATGCAGCCTGATTTCCAATCATTTGTAGGTAGTTTCTGGGACACAGTGTGTAGGCTAGGTCCAGGACGTGGTAGGGACACAGGCCATGTCCAGGACTCGTCATGGACACGGTGTGCAGGCAATGGGTCTTCAAAATTAAATACCATTCTTATAGCACCTTATAAGTTTGTGAGGCTTGACTTATTGCTAAAGGATTTATACAAAGGGGAGGGATCGAAATTGAGGACTTCATCATATGAATGTCTATAATTGAAGTATTGGTGCTAGAGTCTACATGTTGCTGTTAACCTAATGTACCACGAATGAATAAAATAAATTGAGTTGGATTACCACGTAGTACAAGAAAAAAATTAAATTGGGGAAATTGAGATAATCTACAATGAAATGGGACAACAAATAGGTGGTTATTTACTAAATCACTGGAATAAGTTGTTTTTCACTGACAACTTAGAAAATTTGAGTTCTTGACATTCACGCTCCAACTTTAGGGAAGTATTGAAGGAAAGGAAATCACTTTATATTATGATCAAGGAATATATGCATAGTGCATAGCTGTGGTTTTGAATAATTGTGTGCAAGACATCTAGCAATTATGTCTTAAAGCAATTATAAGAAATCCTGTTATAATTGCCAATTTGTGAGAGTACACTTACTTTCAAAGCTACTATTAACAAAAATACTTTTCGAGTAGAAGAGTGTTACATACCGTTTTGACTCAGCTGCTGAGAAACCTGAACGAAAAAATATAATAGATTATTAATATATCATTGGATGATAGCGAAGAAGTCATAATAATTAACAACATCATCGCTGAGACATACAATGAACCCTCAACAAATTCAAGAAATGAATTAGCATTCCCATGACTATTTATAGTTTTTTTCTTTTTTCTTTTTTTTTTTTTAATATTTATCTAAAAAATTACTTAAAACTAACTTCTTCTGCTTGCAAAAATAAAGTCTAGCCAAACAATAAATTTTTTTTTTAACTAAAACATAAAATGGAAAATAGATACTTACTGTGTTGAAAAGCAATGACAATAGTTGAAATCCCAGTAGGAAATGTGTCCTCATTTCTTACCCAGTAGCTGGTGAATCAATGCTTCTTCTTGAGCTGGAAATATAATATCATTTCAAGTTAATTTGAATGTTGTATTTTATACAACATTTAAAAAATAGAATGCGAATATATTTTACTGAATAAAAAAATCCATGAAATAGTTTTTCATAATTTTAAATCAAATGTAATCTTCTATTTTAAGAAATAGTATTTTAGAATGAAAAACCAAAATCGTTTTCTATTTTAAACTTAAAGTTGAAAATTCAAAGAGGAAACCGAATTAGCCCATGCTTAGTTCTCAGTTTCTGAATGTTGGAAATTAAACATGATTCATGAATAATGAAAAAAAAATCAAATTTGATACATGAATTAGTTTATTTAATATTCATGCATTTATTTAAATCATGTATCCAAATGATTATTTGTATCATATTATTCATAGTATGTAGGAAAAGTCATTAATTAGTCTATTAAGTTCATACAATGTATTTGGGATCCTTTGTAGCTATAAAAAGCCTTGTGTTTGAGACATTTTATAAAGCCAAGCCATGGAATACAAATATTTTTTGAGAATTCTGTGAATTTTTCTATCTAGTCTTTAGGGTTTTTCAGGGTTCGGTTTTTTTTTCTTTTTTCTTTTTTTTTTTTAGCAAATACCACTAGTGTGGCTTATTTTATAATATAGGAAATGAGAATACACATAAAGGAGGGCTACATAAACCTGACCTCCTATAAGTGAAAAAAAGTACAAATGTCTCAAATGAAGCGCAAATGATATTAAACAAAATGTGTCTAAAAAAACTAGTGAATAATACTCAAGGGTATTCCTGAGGATAAATCTTTGGGTGATAGTACATAGACATCGATCGTGTCATGCGTCTGGTTTGCAGTTTTCGGGACACAGTGTGCAGGCCATGTCTAGGACACGTCTTGGTTGCGACAGGGACGCAACCTGATTTTCAGGAATTTCTAGGCAGTTTGTGGGCACCGTGTGCAGGCCACGTCCGGGACTCGTCTTGGCCGCGGTAGGGACACAACCTTATTTTGAGGCATTTCTAGGCAGTTTGTGGTCACAGTATGCAAGCAATGTTCGGGACGCTTCCTAGCCACGTTAGGGACGCTAGCAGATTTTCAACTAAATTAAGGAAGCATGGTGTGCAGGCCATATCAGGGGCGCAAGCACGTTCCCAAGCATTCTGGGCAGTTTCTTGGACACGGTGTGTGCATGCCATATTCGGGTTAAGTCATGGCCACGATAGGGACGCAGCCTGATTTTTAGGCATTTTAAGGTAGTTTCTAGTTTACGGTGTGCAGGCCATGTCCAGGACGCGTCCGACCCACAGGAAGGATGGAGCCTGATTTTCAAGCATTTCAGGCAGTTTTTTGGCACGATGTACAAGCCATGTCCAGGAAGCGTCCTAATTGCGTCAGAAATGCAACCTGATTTCCAGGCATGTCTAGACAATTTTTGGGACATGTTATGCAGGCAATGTCTAGGATACGATAGGGACGCCACCTGATTTTTAGGCATTTATGTGCAGTTTTTGGGCACTTTGTGCTGGCCATGTCCGGGACGATTCCTGTCGCGGCTGGGATGCAGCCTGATTTTCAGTCATTTCTAGGCAGTTTTTGGGTCACAGTGTGCAGGCCATGTCCAAGATGCTATAGGGACACATCCTAATTTTCACGTATTTTTATGCATTTTCTTGGACACGGTGTGCAGGCAATGTTCGGGAGGCGTCGGGGCTACTGTAGAGATGTAGCCTGATTTCTAGGCATTTGTGGGTAGTTTCTGGGACACGGTGTGCAGGCCATGTCCAGGATGTGGCAGGGACACAGCCTGATTTTCAAGCATTTCTAGGTAGTTTCTGGCATATGGTGTGAAGGCCACGTCCGGGATGCAATCGGGCCACGGCAGGGTCGCAGCCTGATTTTCAAGCATTTTTGAGAAGTTTTTGGGCATGGTGTGCAAGCCTTGTCCTAGATGCAGCCTGATTTTTAGGTATTTCTCGTTAGTTTCTAGTTCATAGTGTGCAGGTCATGTCAAGGACGCGTTAGGGCCACCGCAGGGATGGAACTTGATTTTCAGGTAATTTCGAGTAGTTTCTAGGGACGGTGTACAGGCCATGTTCGGGAGGCCTCCTGGCCAGGTAGGGATGCAGCCTGATTTTTAGGTATTTCTAAGCAGTTTGTGGACACGGTGTGTTGGCCAAGTTCAGGACACATCCTGGCCACAACAGAGACGCAGCCTGATTTTCAGACATTTTAGGCATTTTCTGGGACTTGGTGTGCAGGCCAAGTTCGGGACGCGTCATGGCTACGACAGGGATCTAGTCTAATTTTCAACCATTTCTAGGCAGATTCTAGGTCATAGGGTTTAGGGTTTTTCTTCAATTAATTTTGAATTAAAAGTAGGAAATATAGACGTGACAAAGAATAATAAAAATAAAATGTAGCTCAATGTTACATCCCATGAATAATAAAATTAGTCTACACAACGAAACAAAACTTCCCACCATCGCAGTGACTCAAATAAATCCCACCGTCGCCTTTAGACCAGTACTACCGTTAGTCGGGGCTGGCGCGGGTGCATGGTAGTGGTGACCGTGATGATGAGGAGAAGGTGCTTACGCTGTAGATTGGTGGTTGGAGCCATGTTTATCGGACATAACCATAACCTCAAGCTTTTGACCTTTCTAGCAATGTTCTTCAGCTCCACTGATGAAGAAAAATAGACCTGATTTCTCTAGTGAAATTGTAGTTTCTCTATTATGGTGTGATTTTATTGGATTGGCGTTGTTGCAGATTTTGTAGTCTTCCTCGGTCACTTCCAGCACTGAATCAGTCTTGGAATCATACTTCAAAACTAAAGAATCCCCAATCTGAAAATGAGTTTTCTCAGCCCATTTGTTGAACTCGTCAACAGAAGATGGAACTGCCCATAAATAATTTTCACCGTCTATTACAAACTCTCTTGCTTCAGAATGAACACACAAAAAAAAACACGATCGCCGAAAATGAAAAAATAATTTTAAGTGAAGCAATTTTAACGGGGTGTGTAGGCAATGTACGGGACGCGTCAGGGCAACGACAGGGATGCAACCTGATTTCCAGGCATTTCTAGGCAGTTTCTTGGACACAGTGTGTAGGCCATGTCCAGGACGCATCAAGGACGCAGCTTGATTTTAAGGCATTTCTAGGCAATTTTTGGGACACGATGTGCAGGCCATGATCGGGATGCGTCAGGGCCACGGCAGGGACGCAGCCTGATTTCAGGCATTTTGGGCCACGGTATGCAAGCCACGTTCCGGATGCCTCCTAGCCGCGGTAGGGACACGGCCTGATTTTCAAGCATTTGTGGGCACGGTGTGCCGGCCATGTCTACGACGCGTCCTGGCTGCGATAGGGACACAGCTTGATTTTCAGGTATTTCTTGGCAAATTTTGGGACTCGGTGTGCAGTCCATGTTCGGGATGCGTCATGGCCATGGTAGGGACGAAGCCTGATCTTCAAGCAATTTTAGGCAGTTTCTGGGACACTGTGTGCAGGTCTTGTCCAGGATGCGACAGGGATGTATCTTGACTTTTAGGTATTTCTGGGCAATTTCTGGAAAATGGTGTGCAGGCGATGTCTAGGACGCGTCTAGGCCGCGACAAGGATGCAGCCTGGTTTTCAGGCATTTCTAGGCAATTTTTGGGACACAGTGTGCAGGCCATGTCCAGAATGCTGCAGAGACACACCTGATTTTCACGTATTTCTATGCAATATCTTAGATACGATGTACAGGTAATGTTCGGGACACATCGAGGCTACTTCATGGATGCAACCTGATTTCCAGGCATTTGTAGGTAGTTTCTGGGACACGGTGTGTAGGCCATGTCAAGGACGTGGCAGGGATACATGCCATGTCCAGGATGCGTCATGGACACGGTGTGCAGGCAATGGGTCTTCAAAATTAAATACCATTAAATACCATTCTTATAGCACCTTACAAGTTTGTGAGGCTTGACTTATTGCTAAAGGATTTATACAAAGCGGAGGGATTGAAATTGAGGACTTCATCATATGAATGTCTATAATTGAAGTATTGGTGCTAGAGTCTGCATGTTGCTGTTAACCCAATGTACCACGAATGAATAAAATACATTGAGTTGGATTACCACACAGTACAAGAAAAAAAATTAAATTGGGGAAATTGAGATAATCTACAATGAAATGGGACAACAAATAGGTGGTTATTTACTAAATCACTGGAATAAGTTGTTTTTCACTGACAACTTAGAAAATTTGAGTTCTTGACATTCACGCTCCAACTTTAGGGAAGTATTGAAGGAAAGGAAATCACTTTATATTATGATCAAGGAATATATGCATAGTGCATAGCTGTGGTTTTGAATAATTGTGTGCAAGACATCTAGCAATTATGTCTTAAAGCAATTATAAGAATTCTTGTTATAATTGCCAATTTGTGAGAGAACACTTAATTTCAAAGCTACTGTTAACAAAAATACTTTTCTTGTAGAAGAGTGTTACATACCGTTTTGACTCAGCTGCTGAGAAACCTGAACATAAAAATATAATAGATTATTAATATATTATTGGATGATAGCAAAAAAGTCATAATAATTAACAACATCATCGCTAAAACATAGAATGAACCCTCAACAAATTCAAGAAATGAATTAGCATTCCCATGACTATTTATAGTTTTTTTCTTTTTTCTTTCTTTCTTTTTTTTTTTAAATTTTTAGCTAAAAAATTACTTAAAACTAACTTCTTCTGGTTGCAAAAATAAAGTCTAGCCAAACAATAAATTTTTTTTTTAACTAAAACATATAATGTAAAATAGATACTTACTATGTTGAAAAGCAATTACAATAGTTGAAATCCCAGTAGGAAATGTGTCCTCATTTCTTACCCAGTGGCTGGTGAATCAACGCTTCTTCTTGAGCTGGAAATATACTATCATTTCAAGTTAATTTGAATGTTATAATTTATACAACATTTAAAAAAATAGAATGCGAATATATTTTACTGAATAAAAAAATCCATGAAATAATTTTTCATAATTTTAAATCAAATGTAATCTTCTATTTTAAGAAATAGTATGTTAGAATGAAAAACCAAAATCATTTTCTATTTTAAACTTAAAATTGAAAATTCAAAGAGGAAACCGAATTAGCCCATGCTTCGTTCTCAGTTTCTGAATGTTGGAAATTAAACATGATTCATGAATAATGAAAAAAAATTAAATTTGATACATGAATTAGTTTATTTAATATTCATGCATTCATTTAAATCATGTATCCAAATGATTCTTTGTATCATATTATTCATAGTATGTAGGAAAAATCATTAATTAGTCTATTAAGTTCATAAAATGTATTTGGGATCCTTTGTACCTATAAAAGGCCTTTGAGACATTTTATAAAGCCAAGCCATGGAATACAAATATTTTTTGAGAATTCTGTGAATTTTTCTATCTAGTCTTTAGGGTTATGGGTTTAGGGTTTTTTAGGGTTTTTTAGGGTTTTTTTTGGCAAATACCACTAGTGTGGCTTATTTTATAATATAGGAAATGAGAATACACATAAAGGAGGGCGACATAAACCTGACCTCCTGTAAGTGAAAAAAATTACAAATGTCTCAAATGAAGCGCAAATGATATTAAACAAAAGGTGTCTAAAAAACTAGTGAATAATACTCAAGGGTATTCCCGAGGATAAATCTTTGGGTGATAGTACATAGACATCGATCATGTCATGCGTCTGGTTTGCAGTTTCTGGGACACAGTGTGCAGGCCATGTCGAGGACACATCTTAGATGCGGCAGAGACACAACCTGATTTTTAGGAATTTCTAGGCAGTTTGTGGGCATCGTGTACAGGCCACGTCCGAGACTCGTCCTGGCTGTGGTAGGGACACTACCTTGTTTTCAGGCATTTCTAGGCAATTTGTGGGCACAGTATGCAAGCAATGTTCGGGATGCAAGCAATGCTTCCCGACCACGTTACGGACGCAAGCAGATTTTCAACCAAATGACGGAAGCACGGTGTGCAGGCCATGTCAGGGGCGCAAGCACGTTCCCAAGCATTCTAGGCAGTTTCTGGGACACGGTGTACATGCCATATTCGGGATAAGTCATGGCCACAACAGGGACGCAACCTGATTTTCAGGCATTTTTCGATAGATTCTGGGCGCTGTGTTCAGGCCATGTCCGGGATGTAGCCTGATTTTCCGGCAATTTAAGGTAGTTTCTAGGTTATGGTGTGCAGGCCATGTCCAGGATGCATTCGAGCCACAGGAGGGATGGAGCCTGATTTTCAAGCATTTCAGGGCAGTTTTTTCGCACGATGTACAAGCCATGCCTGGGAAGCGTCCTAATCGCGGCAGAAATGCAACCTGATTTCCAGACACGTCTAGACAGTTTTTCGGGCATGTTGTCCAAGCAATATCCAGGATACGGTAGGGACACCGCTTGATTTTCAGGCATTTATGGGCAGTTTTTGGGCACTATGTGTTGGCCATGTCCGGGACACTTCCTGTCGCGACAGGGACGTAGCCTAATTTTCAGTCATTTCTAGGCAGTTTCTGGGTCACAGTGTGCAGGCCATGTCCAGGATGCTACAGGGACACATCCTAACTTTCACGTATTTCTATGTATTTTCTTGGACATGGTGTGTAGGCAATGGTCGGGAGGCGTCGGGGCTACTGCAGGGATGTAGCCTGATTTCCAGGCATTTGTGGTAGTTTCTGGGACACGATGTGTAGGCCATGTCAAGGATGTGGCAGGGATGCAACCTGATTTTCAAGCACTTCTAGGCAGTTTCTGGGATACAATGTGAAGGCCACGTCCGGGATGCAATCGGGCCATGGCGGAGTCGCAACCTGATTTTCAAGCATTTTTAGAAGTTTTTGGGAGTGGCGTGCAAGCCTTGTTCTAGACGTAGCCTGATTTTCAGGCATTTCTTGTTAGTTTCTGGGTCATGGTGTGCAGGTCATGTCAAGGACGCGTTAGGGCCACGGCAGGGATGAAGCTTAATTTTCAGGTGATTCTGGATAGTTTCTGGAGACGGTGTACAGGCCATGTCCGGGACGCCTCCTGGCCAGGTGGGGACACAGCCTGATTTTCAGGTATTTCTAGGCAGTTTGTGGACACGGTGTGTTGGCCAAGTTCAGGACGTATCCTGGCCGCGATAGAGACACAGCCTGATTTTCAGGCATTTCTAGGTAATTTCTGGGACTTGGTGTGCAGGCCAAGTTCGGGACGCGTCATGGCAATGACAGGGACGCAGTCTAATTTTCAGGCATTTCTAGGCAGATTCTAGGTCATAGGGTTTTGGGTTTAGGGTTTTTCTTCAATTAATTTTGAATTAAAAGCAGGAAATATAGACGTGAAAAAGAATAATAAAAATAAAATATAGCTCAATGTTACAACCCATGAATAATAAAATTAGTCTACACAACGAAACAAAACTTCCCACCGCCGCAGTGACACAAATAAATCCCACCGTCGCCTTTAGACCAGTACCACCATTAGTCGGGGCTGGCACCGCTGCATGGTAGTGGTGACGGTGATGATGAGGAGAAGGTGCCTGCATTGTAGATTGGTGGCTGGAGCCATGTTTATCGGACAGAACCATAACCTCAAGCTTTTGATCATTATAGCAATGTTCTTCAACTCCACTGATGAAGAAAAATAGACCTGATTTTTCTAGTGAATTTGTAGTTTCTCCATCATGGTGTGATTTTATTGGATTGGCGTTGTTACAGATTTTGTAGTCTTCCTCGGTCACTTCCAGCACCGACTCAGTCTTGGAATCATACTTTAGAACTAAAGAATCCCCAAACTGAAAATGAGTTTTCTCAGCCCATTTGTTGAACTCGTCAACAGAAAATGGAACAGCCCATAAATTATTTTCACCGTCTATTACAAACTCTCTTGCTTCAGAACGAACACACAACAAAAACACGACGGTCGAAAATAAAAAAATAATTTTGAGTGAAGCCATTTTAACATCGCGTCCCGGACATTGCCTGCACACCGTGTTTAAATGGCTTCACTCAAAATTATTTTTTTTATTTTCGACTGTCGTGTTTTTGTTGTGTGTTCGTTCTGAAGCAAGAGAGTTTGTAATAGACGGTGAAAATAATTTATGGCCAGTTCCATCTTCTGTTGACGAGTTCAACAAATGGGTTGAGAAAATCATTTTCAGATTGGGGATTCTTTAGTTCTGAAGTATGATTCCAAGACTGATTCAGTGCTGGAAGTGACCGAGGAAGACAACAAAATCTGCAACAATGACAATCCAATAAAATCACACCATGATGGAGAAACTACAATTTCACTAGAAAAATTAGGTCTATTTTTCTTCATCATTGGAGCTGAAGAACATTGCCAGAAGGGTCAAAAGCTAGAGGTTATGGTTCTGTCCGATAAACATGGCTCCAGTGACTAATCTATAGCGTAGCCACCTTCTCCTCATCATCACCGTCGCCACTACCATGCACTAACGCTAGCCCCGACTAATGATGGTATTGGTCTAAAAGCGGTGGTGGGGTTTATTTGTGGCACTGCGACGGTGGGAAGTTTGGTTTCGTTGTGTAGACTAATTTTATTATTCATGGGTTGTAATGTGGAGCTACATTGTATTTTTATTATTCTTTGTCATGTATATATTTCCTGCATTTAATTCAAAATTAATTGAAGAAAAACCCTAAACCCTAAACACTAAACCCTACGACCCAGAATCTACCTAGAAATGCCTCAAAATTAGACTACGTCCCTGCCGTGGCCATGACGAGCCTTGGACTTAGCCTGCACACCAAGTCCTAGAAATTTCCTAGAAATGCCTGAAAATTAGGCTGCGTCTCTGTCACTGCCAGGATGCGTCCCAAACTTGGCCAACACACCGTGTCCACAAACTGTCTAAAAATGCCTGAAAATCAGGCTGCGTCCCTACCTGGCCAGGAGGCGTCCCGGACATAGCCTGTACACCGTCCCCAGAAACTACTTGGAATTACCTAAAAATCAAGCTCCATCCTTGCCGTGGCCCTAACGCATCCTTGGTATGACCTGCACACCGTGACCCAGAAACTAAAGAGAATTACCTGAAAATCAGGCTGCATCTAGGACAAGGCTTGCATACCATGCACAAAAATTTCTCAAAAATGCTTGAAAATCAGGCTGCGACCCCGCCGTGGCCCGGATGCATCTCGGACGTGGCCTGCTCACCGTATCCCAGACGCAACCTGGACATTGCCTGCACACCGTGTCCCAGAATTGCCAAAAATTACCTAAAAATTAGGCTCCGTCCCTGTCGTGGCCATGACGCGTCCCGAACATGACCTGCACACCGAGTCCTAGAAATTGTCAAGAAATGCTAGAAAATCAGACTGCGTCTAGGAAAAGGCCTGCACACCGTGCCCAAAAACTTCCCAGAAATGCCAAAAAATTAGGTTGCGTCCCTGCTGTGGCCCTGAAGCGTCCCGGACATGGCCTACACATCGTGTCCCAGAAACTGCTCAGAAATGCTTGAAAATTAGGTTGCGTCCCTATCGCATCCTGGACATGGCATGCACACCGTGTCCCAGAAATTGCCTAGAAATGTTTGAAAATCAGGCTGCATCCATGCAGCAGCCCTGTGCATCCCAAACACTGCCTGCACATCGTGTCCAAGAAATTGTCTAGAAATACGTGAAAATCAGGATGTATCCTTGTAGCATCCTAGACATGGCCTACACATCGTGTCCCGAAAATTGCCTAAAAATGCCTGGAAACCAGGTTGCATCCCTGCCGCCCTGTCGCGTCCCGGACATTGCTTGCACATCGTGTTCCAGAAATTGTCAAAAAATACCTGAAAGTTAGGATACGTTCCTGTTGCATCCTGGAGATAGCCTGCACACCGTGTCCCAGAAACTGCAAAAAAATGCCTGAAAATCAGTCTCCGTCCCTGTTGTGGCCATGATGCGTCTCGGACATGGCCTGCACATAAAGTCCCAGAAATTGTCAAGAAATGCCAAAAAATCAGGCTGTGTCCCTACCACGGCCAGGATGCGTCCCAATTATGGCCTGCATATCGTGTCCCAAAAACTGCCTAGAAATGCCTGAAAATCAGGCTGCATCCCTGCAGCAGTCCCAACATGTCTTGGACATTGCCTGCACAACGTGTCTAAGAAATTGACTAGAAGAACGTGAAAATCAGATGTGTCCCTGCAGCATCCTAGACATGGCCAGCACATCGTGTCCCAAAAACTACCTAGAAATGTCTGGAAACCAGACCCTATCCCTGTCGCGGCCCAGGCGCGACCCGAACATTGCCTGCACACCATGTTCCAGAAATTACATAAAAATAATTGAAAGTCAAGATACGTCCATGTCGCAACCTAGAGATGGCCTCCACACCGTATCCCAGAATTGCCAAAAATTGCCTAAAAATTTGGCTCCGTCCCTGTCGTGGTCATGACGCGTCTCGGACATGACTTGCACATCGAGTCCTAGAAATTGTCAAGAAATACCAGAAAATCAGGCTGCGTCTAGGACATGGCCTACACACCGTGCCCAAAAACTTCCTAGAAATGCCAAAAAATTAAGCCGCGTCCCGAACATGGCCTGCACATCGTGTCCCAGAAACTGCCCAAAAATGCTTGAAAATCAGGTTGCATCCCTATCGCATCCTGGACATGGCATGCACATCGTGTCCCAAAAACTACCTAGAAATGTCTGAAAATCAGGCTGCATCCCTACAGCAGCCCTGATGCATCCCGGACACTGCCTACATATCGTGTCCAAGAAATTGACTAGAAATACATGAAAATCAGGATGTATCCCTGTAGCATCCTAGACATGGCCTGCACATCGTGTCACGAAAATTGCCTTGAAATGCCTAAAAACCAGGCTGCATCCCTGCCGCGGCCCTGACGCGTCCCGAACATTGCTTGCACATCATGTTCCAGAAACTGCCAAAAAATACCTGAAAGTCAGGATACGTCCCTGTCGCATCCTGGACATGGCCTGCACACCGTGTCCCAGAAACTGCAAAAATATGCCTGAAAATTAGTCTCCATCCCTGTTGTGGCCATGACACGACCCGGACATGGCCTGCACATCAAGTCCCAGGAATTGTCAAGAAATGCCAGAAAATCAGGCTGCGTCCCTGTCGCGGCCAAGACGTGTCCCGGACGTGGCCTGCACACCGTACCCACAAATTGCCTACAAATGCCTGAAAATCAGGCTAAGCCCCCTACTACGACAAGGAGGCGTCCCGAACGTGGCCTGCACACGGTGCCCAAAAACTTCCCAAAATGCCTGAAAATTAGGCTGCGTCCTTGCTGTGGCTCGGACGCATCCCGGTCATGGCTTGCACACCATGTCGCAGAAACTACCTAGAAATGCCTGGAAATCAGGTTGCATCCTTACCGTGGCCCAGACGCATCTTGGACAATGCCTGCACATCGTGCCCTAGAAAACTGCATAGAAATACATGAAAATAAGGATACGTCCCTGCCGCATCCTGGTCATGGCTTGCACACTGTGACCTAGAAACTGCCTAGAAATGACTAAAAATCAGGCTACGTCCCTGCAGAGATAGGACGTGTCCGAGACATGGCCTGCACACAATGCCCAAAAATCGCCCATAAATGCCTGAAAATCAAGTAGCGTCCCCACCTTGGCCATGTCGCTTCCTGGACATGGCCTGTACAAGACATGGCCTGGAAATAGCATGCACACTGTGCCCAAAAATTGCCATGAAATAACTAAAAATCAGGCTATGTCCCTATCGCGGCCAGGACGCATCCCTGACATGGCCTACACATCATGCCCAAAAGTGCCTGAAAATCAAGCTACGTCCATGCCGTGTTCCGGACATAGCCCGTACAACGTGTCCCAGAAACTACTTAGAAATGCCTGAAAATTAGGTTGGGTGCCTGCCGTAACCTGGACATGGCCTGCACACCGTGTCTCGTAAACAACCTAGAAATGCTTGGAAATTAGGTTACGTCCCTGCCGCGACCTAGATGCATCCCGGACAGGGCTACACACAGTTTCCCAGAAACTGCCTAGAAATACATGAAAATCGGGCGGCGTCCCGACCGTATCCTGGACATTGCCTGCACAATGTCCTAAAAACTGTCTAGACATGCTTAGAAATCAGGTTGTGTTCTTGCTGTGATCAGGACGCGTCCCAGACATGGCCTGTATACTGTGCCCAAAAACTGCCCTGAAATGCCTGAAAATCAGACTCCATCCCTACCATGGGTCGGATGCGTCCTGGACATGGCCTACACACCTTGACCCAGAAACTACCTTGAATGCCTGAAAATTAGGTTGCGTCCCGGACATGGCCTGCACACAGTACCCAAAAACTGTTGAAAAATGCCTGAAAATCAGGCTGTGTCCCTATCGTGACCATGACTTATCAAGAATATGGCTTGTACACCGTGTCCCAAAAACTGCCCAGAATACTTAGGAACGTGCATGCGCCCCTGACATGGCCTGCACACCGTGCTTCCTTTATTTGGTTGAAAATCTGCTTGCATCCCTAATGTGGCCGGAAAGCATCCTGAACATTACCTGCATACCATGCCCACAAACCGCCTAGAAATGCTTGAAAATAAGGCTTCATCCCTATTGCGATCAGGACGCGTCTCAGACATGGCATGCACACCGTGCCCACAAACTGCCTAGAAATGCCTGAAAATTAGGTTGAGTCCCTGCCGCAGCCAGGACGGGTCCTGGACATGGCCTGCACATTGTGTCCCAAAAACTACCTAGGAATGCTTGAAAATAAGCCTACGTCCTGGACTTGTCCTGCACACCGTGTACCAGAAACCCTAAACCCTAAACCATAAGCCCTAAGCCTAAACTCTGAAACCTGGACCCTGGATCGTGAACCTAGAACTTTGGATGCTGAACCCTAGACCCTGAACTCGAAACCCAAAACCATAATCCACCAAATCGTGAGCTCAAAATGGAATCTGATGAAAATGGAATCTAATACGTCACTACCAAATCTAGAGATAGGTGATTTTTGGAGATTTCTAGTCACCCAAAATGGAACCCCATCCGGCTGCATTCCGGCCACCATGGCCACTGGATCCGACCACCAATAGAACCACCTCACTTCTCTCTATAACCTACACCCAACCACCGGCAATAAACTCGCCGAAATCTGATGAAAATGGAGCCCAAAACCTGGATTTGCCGCAATCCTTTTCTACCGAAAATCACTGTTCCGGTGATACCCATGCCGGCGCACCACTGCCGATCGATATCTCTCCTCTAGACGATCACAACCATGGTTTCCGTTCAACATATGGAGCCTCCAATCAATTGGAATTGCATCTGAAATTCCCGGCTATGCTGCCTGCCGAATCGCTGCCTCTCTTTCAATTTTTCGACGCCACCAGTGGGACCCACAATGGCAAACCACGCAATATCTACTCCTCTCATCATGGGAAACATCCACATCATATGGGTCTTCACCAATTTCATCCCAATCTCGCAAATCGAACGGATCCAATCCCTCAAGGTCAAAAGTCCGATTCTCTCTTAATTGACCCCACAAATGTGTTCGATTCTGCAATTAAATGTGGGGTAAATGAAATTCAAGCCCCAAATACTCTGAGTAATGTTCTTATTGCTGAGATTACATCATTAATTTGCCGAATCTTGGAATCAAACGTGCCAAAATGCACACAAACCGAGGCAGTTGGTACCGTTGTTTTTGGGTAGAATTTTGTATTTTTGACACTGCCATCATCTCCAGAGCATATGAAAACCTTTGGGGAGACCGTTGTTCCGGCTGAAAATGACGGGAAATCTGCATTGGGAAACGTGCCAAAGTGGCACACATATCGAGGCAAATCCTTCTAATGTTTTTGGACCTCCTTTGATCCCAGGAACTACACCACTGGCTCCAAATCATGGAAAACTCCAAGGATCAACACATTACCACCCAGTATATCCCAAACTGTGCGTACCATCAATGCGCGAGTCCCTCCTGCACGCAAGCAACCCCCACCACCACGTGCAACACCACGAGCCACTGCAACTTCCACAACTGCTCATTCTGGTCCAAAATCTTATGCTGCAGCAGTTGGTAATGTGCCAGTAGTTTCTCAAGCAGAGAGGAGTCAAAAGAAGTCCTTTTCTCAAATCCTTCAAGCATCACAAGAATCCATCGACCACAAGCTCATTTCTAGGGACCCTTTCATCCATCATGGTGAACCTGCAGTTCTATTCACAGAGGCAGATGAAGAAGTCTTGGCTGAACCATACAAGTTTACACTTGTTGGCAAATTTGTGCACTGGAGGCCATCTATGCTTAAGGTACATGAAAACTTTTCTCGCTTTGGTTTTTGTGGTGATTATACTATTGGTCTAATTGATGCCACACACATTTTGATTCACTTGGTGCACGAGAATGACTATGCACGGTTATTCCTCAAACCACTGTGGTATATTGATGTTTCTCCTATGAGAGTCTTCAAATGGACTCCAAGCTTTAGTCCACTGCAATAGACCCCAATTGCTCCAGTCTGGGTATCCTTTCCACTGCTACCTATTCACTTTCGGGCTAAGAGCAGTTTATATGCTATTACTAAAGCTATTGGCCTTCCGTTGCGTATCGATGAGGCAACATCTGATCTTCGTCGCCCCAGTGATGCTAGAGTACGTGTGGAGGTTAATTTGGACTACGATCTCCCTGACAGAGTTTGGATTGAGAGGGAAAAGATTGGTGGCTATTGGCAACAAGTTATATATGACCAGAAGCCAGAATTTTATTATAAATGTAGACATTTTGGGTACTTAGAAGTTCAGTGTAAACTTGGCATAAGATCAGCACCACCTCCTGTTGTTGAGCCTATCCCTAAACTTGTTATCCCTGCTAAGGATAAGGACAAGGGAAAGGCAATTCAGGGTGAGCCACGTCAGAGGTGGACCCCAGTTCATAGAGAGCAGAAGAGACAGCAGGCTAGCACATCAGGTGCACATGTTTCCCAAGCGGATCCACCTACTGTAGCCCAATCAATTGCATCCATAGTAGCCACTGCTTTAGTTAATCCTCCAATAGTGCAGTCAGTAGCTCCAGACACTATTGCTCCTTCGAGTGCCATTACACCAGCCTTGGCTCTATCACAGCCTGTTATTAATATTGATAGTGATTACACTGACCCCTTGGTTCACGACATGTCTCGACGAACACATGATTCAGAGGCTATAGATACAGTTGTCAGACAGCTTCCCGGCCCTACACCTGGTCGTATTGGTAATCCTGCCTCTAGCTCTCCACTTGTTTGTCAACAGAACATTGAAGCTTCTATTCCTTCAGTAGAGTCTGATCAATCAGATACTGAAGCTACATCACAGATTGAGGTCCATCAGCAGGGTGTGTTCCGTAGGTCTTCTGTTGAGGATTTGGTGGGTATGGCTGGTAGATCAGAGGATGACGATTTTGTCTGAGTCACAAGAAAGAAACACCCACGGGCTACTGATACTCCACATCATAGCAGAAGGATCACCAGGAGTCAGTCACATGATACCTCTTCACATTCTCCTTCCCTATGAGTACCATCATTTGGAATGTGAGAGGTGTAGCTAGTGTAGCTACTCGTCGGCGCCTGAAGAAACTTATAGAGCTTCATCAGGTTTATCTTTTGGTTATACTGGAGCCCTTTGTTCTTCAGCACAGCGTTGCATATATTCGACGCTATTTGTGCTTCGATACGGGAGCTCAGAATGAATCGAATAAGATTTAGTTTTTCTGGAACTCGGGGACTAATGTTACTATTATTGTTGATCACCCCAGTTTCTTCACGTTAAAGTTGATTACCCCAGACTAGCTCGTCCCATCTATTTTACTCCAGTTTATGCTTCTTGTGATGCTTCTGTCAGGAGGGATTTGTGGGCGGGTCTTCACCACATCTCTCTTGATATGGATGACCCTTGGATAGTTGGGGGGAGACTTTTACGTTATTACTCATGATGGAGAGCGCACAGGTTATAATACCCGTGATCGAGGCACTACAGCTTTTTCTGATATGATGTTGGACAGTGGTTTAGAGAATGCAGGTTTCCTTGGGAATCTATACACTTGGACCAATGGTCGGGTCAGGAAGAGATTGGATAGAGTACTCATTAATTCTTCAGCTCCAGCACTTTGTCGACAGTTTACAGTGAAGCACTTGAACAAGACTTCATCTGATCACTCACCTTTATTACTTCAGTGGACTTCTGATGATGACTTGGGGCCTAGGCCTTTCAGATTCCTCAACGTTTGGACTAAGCATCATGACTTTTTAGCATTTGTCTCTCAGAAGTGGTCACTCCCTACTCATCTTACGGAGATGGCTGCTCTTTGGGAGAAATTCTTCAGGATGAAACAGGGACTGAACTGGTGGAATCGACATGTGTTTGAAGACATTTTCCTACGAGTGAGGGATGCTGAGGATAGGGTTGATGAGTCAGAGATTGTATTTGACAGTGACCCTACACCGGAACATCGTGACATACTAGATCAGGTTCAGGCAGCTTTGAAGCAGACTTTATCTATTGAGGAGGGCTTTTGGAAGTAAAGGGCTGGCTCACGTTGGGTATGTGAAGGAGATCACAATACTCGATACTTCCATGCGATGGTTCAAGGACGCCGTATTAGATCGCGTATTAGGTCCATCGGGACACAGGCAGGGGAAGTCTTAGCTACTCCTGCTGATATTCAGACCTCGACTATTGCTTTCTACCAGGATCTCTTATCTACTCCTCCATAACCTTTGGACCACATCCGTTCTGATGTCATTCTGAGGCTATTGACGGAGGACGATAATTTGGCACTAAACCGCTCCCCTTTGATTCATGAGGTACGGGAGGCAGTTTTCAGTATTGATGCTGACAGTGTTGTTGGCCCGGATGGCTTCTCATCCCTATTTTTCTAGCATTGCTGGGATATCATTCAGGAGGATGTTTACAGGGCGGTATTGGACTTCTTTGATGGTGGTCATCTTCCACGGGGTTTTGCTGCTACTTCTATTGTCTTGCTACCTAAGAAGGTTGGTGCTTGCAGATGGACTGAATTCAGACCAATTAGCTTATGCACAGTGTTCAATAAGATTATTACTAAGCTTTTGAACACTCGGTTGAGTACACTGCTACCGCGCATTATTTTCCCTCCACAGAGTGGTTTCATCCCAGGCCGTCTGATTGGAGATAATGTTTTATTGGCTCAGGAGCTTCTCTACACTTTGGATGATAGAGTGTGAGGGGGAAACACCATCTGAAGTTAGACATGGCTAAAGCATATGACTGCATGGACTGGGGCTTGATTTATTCTGTATTTGAGGTATTTGGATTTGATCAGATCTGGATTGACAGAATCAGGTGGTGCGTTTCGGAGTGTCGTTTCTCCGTACTCCTAAATGGCCGCCCATGTGGTTTCTTCCACTCCTTACGAGGACTCAGACAGGGTGATCCTATCTCCCCATCCTTGTTCATTATTGCAGCAGACTACTTCTCACGCTTGCTCACTCAGAGGTTTCAGGAGTATCCCAGTATGTGTTATCGACATGGAGGTAGTGCTCTTGTCTCACATCTCTCATTTGCTGAAGATATGATCATCTTTGCCAATGGTCAGAAACAGTCTATCAGGAGGGTCTTAAACTGCTTGGAGCACTATGAAGGAGTTTCTGGCCAATTGGTGAATAGAGACAAGAGTGATATTATACTATCCAAGCAGGCATCCACTAGTCAGATTAGACGACTAGAGATTTTGACTGGCTACTTGGGTGTCCCCTTATTCAAGGGGACTAAGAGGAGCTTCCTTTATGATGACCTTATCCAGAAGATAAGGGATAGGATATCAGGTTGGGCCTCACGATTACTATCGCCTGGGGTCGTATTACATTACTGAGGTCAGTACTTTCTTCCATACCTTTACATCTTCTTCAGATTATACAGCTGTCTAAGGCAGTGCTGAAGAAACTTGAGAGCATCTTTGCCCGATTCCTATGGGATTCTAAGGATCAAGCACGACGTCTACATTGGAGGAGTTGGAAGGAGATCTGCCTTCCTACTGATGAGGGAGGCCTCGGCTTTAGGAGATTACATGATGTGGTGGACACCTTCTCCATGAAGCTCTGGTGGTTGTTCCGATCTCAGAGGTCACTTTGGGCTCAGTTTTTACTGGGCAAGTATTGTAAGGGGACGCATCCTTTACTTGCAGCAGTTCCCAGTTCAGCTTCCCCTACCTGGAAGAGGCTGAAATCAGTTGGGCCATGGACGGATCCATACATTGCTTGGCACCTTGGAGCCAGTCAGATTTTCTTCTGGCATGATTGTTGGATGGGCGAGTCCACGTTGGCATCCCTATTCCCCCCACAGACAGCACACATCTGTGAGGGTACAGGATTTTTTTGATGACACTGGGTGGGATTTTGGACGGTTATTACAGGCCCTTCCTTCTCACATGGTGGAACAGATAGGGGCGATACCTATATATGCAGATGCCCTAGACTGAATTATTTAGAAAATTACTTCGGATGGTGACTTTACAACCAAATCAGCATGGCAACTAGTCCATTCGGTTCGCTAGCCTCAAGACTCATATCGACTGCTGTGGAGCTTTATTTTGCCTGCCACTATTTCATTCTTCTGCTGGAGACTATGGCAGGATCTCATTCCAGTAGATGTTGTTATTCATAGGAGAATTGGATGTCAGTTGGCTTCTCATTGTCAGTGTTGTTCCGAGATTGAGACCATCAATCATATTTTCACGAGCAGCAGCATCTCCGACTAGGTATGTCCTCACTTTGGAGACATCTTTCAGATACCTATGACTTCAGGAGAAGGGATCAGACAGAGGTTCCAGAGATGGCAGTATTCTGGACAGCACGTTTGCCGTGGACACATTCGTATTATCATTCCTCTACTAATATTTTGGTTTCTATGGACTGAGAGGAATGACGTGAAGCATAGAGGTATTCGTATGGTGGCCAGACATATTATTTGGAGGGTCTACCGCATGATCTCCTTTCTTCATATGGGAGGACTATTTCGAGTTGAGCATTGGCGAGGAGATGTGACACTTGTACCCTTTTTTGGCATTTCTTTGACCCATCTTCTCTCACCACCACCTATTATGGTTGTTTGGTGCACTCCACCAGTTGGATCCTACAAGATCAACACTGATGGATGCATCAAAGATGGATTTGCAAGTGGTGGAGGCATCATTAGGGACCACGAAGGATACTGTATCAGGGCACTCTCAGCATCGTATGGCCCATGTTTCATTTTGGAGGCTGAGCTCAGAGCCATACTAGATGGGCTTCTATTGGCCAGAGGACTTGGGATTTCAGCTATCTGGCTTGAGGCAGATTCAACATTGGCTATTCATTACATCACCAAAGGTGGAGGACCATGGTCGATTCAGGGTATTCTTAGACAGATCAGAGACCTCATCTACTTCGATAGAGACACAGTTTCGCATATCTATAGAGAAGGCAACCAGGTTGCTGACTCTCTTACTACAGAAGGCTGGAATCATCGGCGCTATCTAGAGTATGGACCACTAGAACTGCCTCGACATATTAGGGCACTAGTGCAGATCGACAGACATGGATTGCCCAGTTTTAGAGGTTCGTAATTTAGGCTATGATTATTAAACTATTTTTATTTTATAGGGAAGTAATACTTCCTCGTTTATTGCTTTCATTTTATTATATTCAGTTGTGGCATCACTACTTTTTGGAGGTCAGGTTCATGCCCCCCTCCTTCCGTGTATTCTTGATTTTTATGAAATAAATATGGTTGGGGAACCCTTAATCCCCATCGACCTTCCTTGGTGGACCCTAAAAAGTCATTAAGGATGTGTGGATGCCTTTACCAAACAAAAAAAAAAAACCCAAAACCCTAATCCTTTCTACTCTATTGTTTACAAAATTAGTCAAATTTTATTTAAAAATCTTTTGGTTTTTCGCTTAAAATGGCTGCACTCAAAAATATTTTCTTATTTTCGATCATCGTGTTTTTGCTGTGTGTTCTTTTTGAAGCAAGTGAGTTCGTAGTAGGCGGTGAAAATAATTTATGGGCAGTTCCATCTTTTGTTGACAAGTTCAACAAATGGGCTAAGAAAACTCATTTTCAGATTGGAGATTCTTTAGTTCTGAAGTATGATTTCAAGACTAATTCAGTGCTGGAAGTGATTGAGAAAGACTAAAAAATCTGCAACAACGCCAATCTAATAAAATAACACCATGATGGAGAGACTACAATTTCACTAGAAAAATTAGGTCCATTTTTCTTCATCAGTGGAGCTGAAGAACATTGTCAGAAGGGTCAAAAGCTAGAGGTTATGGTTGTGTCCGATAAACATCAGTTCGACCACCAATCTACAGCACGGGCACCTTCTCTTCATCATCACCATCACCACTACCATGCACCTGCGCGAGGGGTTTATTTGTCGCACTGCGACGGTGGGAAGTTTAGTTTTATTGTGTAGACTAGTTTTATTATTCATGGGTTGTAACGTTGAGCTACATTTTATTTTCATTATTCTTTGTCACGTATATATTTCTTGGTTTTAATTCTAAATTAATTAAAAAAACCCAAAACCCTCTGACATAGAAATTGCCTGGAAATCAGGCTGCATCCTTACTGTGGTCATGACATGTCCCAAACTTGGCCTACACACCGAGTCCCAAAAATTGCATAGAAATGCCTAAAAATTAGGCTGCATCTCTATCGCGGCCAGGATGCGTCCTAGACTTGGCCTGCACACCGTGCCCACAAACTACTTAGAGATGCCTGAAAATCAGGGTACGTCCCTACCTGGCCAGGACGCGTCCCGGACATGGCATGTACACCGTGCCCAAAAACTGCCTGAAATTACTTGAAAATCATGCTCTGTCCCTGTCGTGGCATGAAAGTGTCCTAAAAATGACCAGACCCAGAAACTGACGAGAAATATCGAAAAATTAGGCTACTTCTAGGACATGACCTACACACCATGCCCAAAAACTTCCAGAAATGCTTGAAAATTAGGCTGCGTCCCTGTCGTGGTCTGGATGCGTCCCGGACATGGCCTATACATAGTGTCCCAGAAACTGCCTAGAAATGCCTGGAAATCAGGCTACATCCCTGTCGTGTCCCAGACATGGCCTGTACTCCGTGATCCAGAAACTGCCTAGAAATGCCTGAAAATTAGGTTGCGTCCCTACTGCGTCCTGGACATGGCCTGTACACCGTGTCCCAAAAACTACCTAGAAATGCCTGGAAGTTAGGCTACATCCCTACGATGGCCTAGACACGTCCCAAACTTGGCTGCACACCGCTTCCCAGAAACTACCTTGAAATGCATGAAATAAATGAAAATCAGGTTGCCTCCCTATCATATCCTGGATATTGCCTGCACACAGTGTCCCAAAAACTGCCTAGAGATGTTTGGAAATCAAGTTGCATTCCTGCTGCAATCAAGACGGTCCCGATCATGGCTACACACCGTGCCAAAAACTGTCCTTAAATGCCTGAAAATCAGGCTGCACCCCTGTCGTGTTCGGACGCATCCTAGATATGGCCTACACACCGTAACCTAAAATCTACCTAGAAATGCCTGAATATCAGGCTCCACCCTTGTCGTGGCCCAGATGTATCCTAGACATGGCCTACACACAGTGCCTAGAAACTGTCAAAAAATGCCTGAAAATCAGGCTGCGTACCTATCGTGGCCTTGACTTGTCCCGAATATGGCCTGCACACTGTGTCCCAGAAACTGCCTAGAATGCTTGGGAACGTACCTGTACCCCTGACATAGCCTGTAAACCGTGCTTCCTTCATTTGGTTGAAAATCTGTTTGCATCCCTAACGTGGTCGGGAAGCGTCCCGAACATTGCCTACACACTGTGCCTACAAATTTTCTTGAAATGCCTAGAAATCAGGTTGTGTCTCTGCCATGGCCGGGACACGTCCTGGAGATGGCCTACACACCGTTCCTAGAGGGGTCTAAAAATATCCTGCATCCCTGTCATGTCCTGAACATGGCCTGTACATCGTGTCCCAGAAACTGCCCAGAAATGCCTGAACATCAGGCTGTGTCCCTGCCACATTCGGGACATGGTCTGCACATTATGTCCTATAAACTACCCAGATATGCCTAGAAATCAAGTTGCGTCCTTGACGCGGTCCAGACGTGTCCCGAACATGGCCCGCACATCGCTTCCTAGAAACTGCCTAGAAATATATGAAAATCAGGATGTGTCCCTACCGCATCCTGGACATTACCTTCACACAGTGTCCCAGAAACTGCCTAAAAAAGCCTAAAAATCAGGTTGGGTTCCTATTGCATTCAGGACGCATCTTGGAGATGGCCTGCACACCGTGCCCAAAAATTGCCCTGAAATGCTTGAGAATTAGGCTCCATCCCTGCCGTGGCTCAGACGTGTCCTGGACCTGGCCTGTACACCGTGACCCAAAAACTAACTAGAAGTACCTAAAAATTGGGTTGCATCCTTGCTGCAGCCAAGTTACGTCCCTGACATGGCCTATACATAGTGTTCAGAAACTGTAAAAAAATGCCTGAAAATCAAGCTGCATCCCTGCCATGACCATGACTTATCCCGAATGTGGCCTGCACACCATGTCCTAGAAAACTGCCCAGAATGCTTGGGAACGTGCCCGCGTCCCTAACATGTCCTGCACACCGTGCTTCCTTTGTTTGGTTGAAAATCTGCTTACATCCCTAACGTGGTCGAGAAGCATCCCAAACATTGCTTGCACACCGTGCCCACAAATTGCCTAGATACACCTAAAAATCCCTGACATGGCCTGCACATTGTGCCCACAAACTGCCTAGAAATGCCTGAAAATCAGGTTACGTCCCTACCGCAGCCAGGACGTGCAGGAACATGGCCTACATATCATGTCCTAAAAACTGCCTAGAAATGTGATGTGATCAAGGAAGCATAAGTACCAAAGTCAAGTCCAGAGTCGAGCTCGAGGAAAGATCCGTTGATAGTCGAAGGGCCGATGGCGCGATCGAGGGCCAAGCACTGGAAAAAGGCGATGGGACTGATCGTCAAAGCAACGGTTGATGAATCAATGTTCGGGATGCAAAATGAAGCAAGTTTTGTGTTGGGTACAAAGGTCGAAGAATATTGGATCAACGTGTTTAAAGCTGAAGAAAATGGAGCTGGAGCATTAAACCATACTGTCGCACAGGTCTAAAGTCCTGCGGTCGCATACACCCAGTAGAAGTCCCAAAGTCGTAGACCAATTGCACTATGTGAGCACATGCTCTAAAGCTATGCGGCCGCATAGGCCAAGTCCAAGGCGAATTTTTCCAAATTTTGCGTCTTTTTCCTTATTTTAATAGAATTTCATTATTATTAGTTTTTTTTTACCATAATTAGGCTATTGTGAACGATTTTTGCATTATTCTTAGATATTTTTCCTAGTTTACTTAGGATATCTAGGATAGTATAAATACTTTATTCCTTATTGTAAAACATTACAACTCTGATATTATTAAATATTATTCGTGAGGCATTAATTGCTTTCTCTTGTTCTTCGTTGAACAACTTGTGAACTTATCAAGATTAATCTTGTGGCATTCAAATCAACCGGGAGAGATTCATTTAAATTGTGTAATCAAGAGGTCCACATATTGTTGGTGATTCAGGTTGCTTGGTACTAGTTTATTGGGTTTAATCCAAAACCTTGCCTTTGGCTTTCTTGGGTTTGATTCTCAATTTGTTGTGGGTTTGGTAATGATAGCGCTACGCGAGTTCACATCAGTTGGTATCAGAGCTTAGGCTCCAATTCAAGGTTATATCCCTTTTAAATTCTTATCGAGTCTTTGTTTCTAGTTTTTCTTCATTTTTCATGTTCTTCTGTCTAGTAAAATTCTTGAGTGCTTGATCCGAATTCTTTTTGTCTAAAACTTCAAAAGTTGTTTTTGGGCTCATTTAGAATCCAAAACAACTTCCGTTTCTTATGTTGGTGTCGTAATTAAAGTTCAGGTCCCAAAAAAAAAATAATTCGTACTGTTCATCGTACAGTAGCAGAAAAGGAAAAAAAGAAAAAAAAATGTAAAAAAAAAGTCAAAAAAAGTACCGTTCACATCTACTGTTCAAATTTTGGAAATTTATTTCCAAATTAGTCCCTTGTTTTCTTAAATTGTCTTTCTTAATCCAAATCAATTCAAGAACAACTTTCTTGAATTTCAAAACTTCCAAATTTGAGTCCTTCTTTGTTTTGTAATCTCACTTGCATCCGGTTTAGGTTTCACAAGACTAATTCCTTTGTTGAGTTCCAATTTGATTTTTGAAGCACGTAGTGAAAGCAATGAGCGGTAAAAGGCAGAGTGGTAAGATCATTTGAGGGTAAAAGCCAAATTGAGTGAATCTCGAGTGAACCTGGTTATGCAGAAAAAGTTGGATTATAGGATGTTTGACATGGATGGAATACATTCTGGCAGGGACAATGATCAACTTAACATGATGGCGGAATCGATACTGCGGATGGGAAGGATGATGGGGGACATGAGGGATCGGTTGGATAGACAGGATGTGCGGTTAGATAGGCTTAATCCAATGCCTGCTAATCCTCGATGGGGAGCCAATAATGCACGACGGAATGGAAGGCGGAAAGTTAGGATAGATGATCAGGATAACTTTGAGACTGATAGTGGATTCGATAAGGATGCACTTGTGGATGCAGAGGTTGGAAGGGTAAGGAATAGAGGCGTTAGGCAAGGTGTGAGAGGTAGGAATATTGGTGGAGATGAGTTGGATGGTAATTTGGGAAATATTAAAATAACCATTCATTCTTTCAAAGGGAGGAGTGATCCGGAGGCATACTTAGAGTGGGAGAAGAAGATTGAGTTGATATTCGACTGCCACAATTACTCGGGGGAGAAAAGGGTGAAAATTGCAATTCTTGAGTTCTCCGACTATGCAATAACTTGGTGGAATCAAGTGGTGATGATGAGGCAGAGGATTGGGGCACAACTTATAACTACTTGGGAGGAGTTGAAGATCTTAATGCAGAAACGGCTTGTACCTAATCACTATTACCCAGAGCTTCATCAACGGTTACAAAATCTATATCAAGACACTAGGAGCATAGAGAATTATCATAAGGAGATGGAGATGCTTATGATTAGGGCGAACGTGGAAGATGATAGGGAAGCCACTATGGCTCAGTTTTTGAGGGGGTTGAATAAGGACATTGCCAATGTAGTGGAATTGTAACATTATGTGGAGATTGAAGACATGCTACATGTGGCCATGAAGTTGGAAAAGTAATTGAAGCGAAAGGGGACAGTAAGGTATCAAGCTGGATCTTCGGTTTCTAATCCTTCTTAGAAGCCAAGGTGGGAAAATAATAAAGGAGATGGAGCTCATGCAAGAGCAAGACCAGAGGTACCGAGAGGAAAGGACGAAGGAGCTAGCAAGACTACACCAAAGGTAGAATCCTAGCCATCAAGGAATCGAGACATCAAGTGTTTTCGTTGCTTGGGAGTTGGACGCATTGCTTCACAATGTCCAAATAAAAGAACCATGATTTTGCGAGATAACGGGGAAGTGGAGACCGAGAGTAAAGGTTATTATGAAGACATGCTGGAGTTGGAGGACATTGATGAGGAAAACACCATGGATTATGCAGTTGGGGAGTTGTTGGTCATGAGGTGAGCACTTAGCGCTCAAATCACGGCGGATGACTTGGAGCAGAAGCGGGAAAATATATTCCACACATGGTGTCATGTCAACAGGAAGGTATGCAGTGCAATAATTGATGGTGAAAGTTGTACAAACGTAGCTAGCACTAATGCAGTAGAAAAATTGGGATTAACACTATTAAAACATCCTGGACCGTATAGGTTACAAGAGATTAAGGTGACAAAAAGGGTGTTGATTAATTTTTTCGTTGGGAATTATCATGATGAGGTGTTATGTGATGTTATACCTATGCATGTTGGGCATATTTTGTTGGGGCAACCTTGGCAATATGATAGGAAAACAATGCATGATGGGTATAAAAATAAATATAGTTTTGTGAAAGAGGGAAAGTAATCACTCTTGTGCCATTAACACCGGCACAAGTGTATGAGGACCAAATCAAATTGAAAAATGAGGAAGAAAAGAGCGTGAGAAAGTTAGAGAAAAAGAGAATAATGGGGCAGCTGGTAAGGAAGAAAAAGAGTGGGGCCACATGAGAGAAAAGAAAGAGAGTCTTTCGAGAGGAGAGAAAAGCCGAATGTGAATTTCTTTGCAAAAGGGAGTGAATTGAAAAAGGCGATAGTGGAGAGACAACCAATGATTCTTTTGGTATATAAGGAATCAATCCTCAATTTTGAGGTGTCTAACACATCCCTCCCTAGTTTAGTTACTTCTTTATTGCAGGAATTTGAGGATGTATTTCCGGAATGCAGGAAAAGAGGCCTATAGCATATTTTAGCGAGAAACTAAATTGGGCAGCTCTAGTTCGAGCCTTGGCCAAAGAGGTAATTTACTAGTTCGAGCTTTATTCTCTAGTTTGTTATTCACATCGACCATGAATCATTGAAACATTTGCATGGTCGAAGTAAGTTGAACAAACGACATACACATTGGATGGAATTCATAGAGACTTTTCCATATGTCATTCGATATAAACAAGGTAAGGAAAACATAGTAACCCATGCCTTGTCACGAAGGTATGTGCTTCTCACTTCTTTAAGTGTGAAATTACTTGGTTTTGAGTAAGTTAAGGACATGTATGAAAACGATCTTGATTTTTCTAGCATCTACAATTCATGTAATAAGGGGGCTATTAACAAGTTATTTAAGCATGAGGGGTATTTGTTTCGAGAAAATAAATTTTGTGTTCCTAATTGCTCAATGCGTGAATTGTTGGTTAGGGAGGCACATAGTGGGGGTTTAACAGGTCATTTTGGGGTAGCAAAGACTTTAGACATGTTAAATGAACACTTTTATTGGCCTAAAATGAAGATTGACGTAGAATGAAGTTGTAGTCGTTGCATAACTTATAAAAAGGCTAAATCAAAGGTTTTACCCCATGGACATTATACACCTTTATTGGTACCTAGCGAACCTTGGGTTGACATTTCAATGGATTTTGTGTTAGGTTTGCCTAGGACTAAAAAGGGGCGTGATTCAGTTTTTGTTGTGGTGGATAGGTTTAGTAAAATGGCACACTTTATACCATGTCACAAAACCAATGATGCCACTAACATTGTGGACTTGTTTTTCAAATAAGTAGTACATTTGCATGGTGTTCCCAAAAGTATTGTGTTCGATAGGGATGTTAAGTTTCTTAGTCACTTTTGGCGGGTCTTGTGGAATAAGTTAGGCAAGAAATTATTGTTTTCTACAACTTGTCACCCACAAATCGATGGTCAAACTGAAGTAGTGAATAGAACAATTACACAACTATTGTGTACTGTGGTTAATAAAAATATAAAGAATTGGGAAGAATGATTTCCCTTCGTTGAGTTTGCATATAATAGGGCCACACATTCTACTACGTCATTTTCACTATTTGAAATCGATTATGGTTTTAATTCTTTAACACCTATGGATTTAATACCTTCGACTGTGAATGAACAAGGTAGCTTGGACGGGAAAAAGAAAGCCGAATTGGTAAAGACACTCCATTAAATGGTAAGGGAGCAAATAGAGAGGAAGAACAATTAATGCACAACACAAGCAAAAAAAGGCCAAAAATATGTCACTTTCGAACCCGGAGATTGGGTTTGGGTGCATTTCAGGAAAGAGCGATTCCTAGAGCAAAGAAAATCAAAGTTATTGCCACGAGGAGATGGACCATTCCAAGTGATTGAGAAGATCAACAACAATGATTATAAGATAGATCTTCCAGATGAGTATAGTGTTTTCTTTAACCTTCAATGTTTTTGACTTATCTCTTTTCGATGCAAGTGCAGATTCGAGGTCAAATCCTTTCAAAGAGGGAGGGGATGATGTGATCCAGGAAGCACAAGTACCAAAGTCAAGTCCAGAGTCGAGCCCAAGAAAAGATCGGTTGATAGTCGAGGGGCCGATGATGCGATCGACGGCAAGCATGTGAAAGAGGTGATGGGATTACTCGTCAAAGCAAAGGTTGATGAAACAATGTTCGAGATGTAAAATGGAGCAAGTCTCGTGTTAGCGTCAAAGCATGGGTTCTAACGTTGAGCTACATTTTTATTTTAATTATTCTTTGTCACGTATATATTTCATGGTTTTAATTCTAAATTAATTAAAAAAACCCTAAACCCTAAACCTTATGACCCAAAAATTGCCTAGAAATGCTTGAAAAGCAGGCTGTGTCCTGTAGTGACAATGACGCGTCCCAGACTGGGCCTCCACATTGATTCCCAAAAATTACCTATAAATGCCTAAAAATCTGGCAGCTTCTCTGCCGCAGCCAGGATGCGTCTCAGACTTGGCCTACACACCGTGCCCGCAAACTGCCTAGAAATGCCTAAAAATTAGGCTATGTCCCTACCTAGCCAGGACGCGTCCCGGACATGGTGTGTACATAGTGCCCAAAAACTGCCTGAAATTACCTAAAAATTAGGCTCTGTCCCTGTGTGGCCCGAACGCGTCCCGACATGACCTGCATGCTGCGTCCTGGACATCTCCTGCACACCATGTCCTGAAAACTACCTAGAAATGCTTGGAAATCAGGCTGCATCCTTGTCGCAGCCCAGACGAGTCCTGGACATTGCTTGCACACCGTGTCTAAGAAACTACATAGAAAAACGTGAAAACCAGGATCTGTCCCTGCAGTATCCTAGACATGACCTGCACGCCGTGTCCTGAAAATTGCCTGAAAACCAGGCTGCATCCCTGCCATGGACCAGACGCATCCCGGACATTGCCTATACATCGTGTTCCAGAAACTACCTAAAAATACTTGACAGTCTGGATACGTCCCTGCCGCATCCTGGACGTAACCGACGTATCGTGTCCACGAAACTGCCCAAAATTGACTGAAAATCAGACTCCGTCCCTACCTTGGCCATGACGCGTCTCAGACATGGCCTGCACACCGAGTTCTATAAATTGCAATGAAATGCCTAAAAATTAGGCGGCATCCCAGCCGCGGCCTAGACGCGTCCCGGACATGGCCTGCACACCGTGCCCACAAACTGCCTACAAATGCTTGAAAATTAGGCTGCATCCCTATAGCGGCTAGGATGCGTCCCGGACACGACCTGCACACCATGCCCAAAAACATCCTAGGAATGCCTGAAAATCAGGTTGCATCCCAGCGTGGCCCTGACGCGTCCTTGTCATGGCCTAAACACCGTGTCCTAGAAATTGCCTAAAAATGCCTGAAAATCAGGCTACATCCCTGCCGCGTCTTGGACATGGCCTGCACACCGTGTCCCAAAAACTGCCTAAAAGTGCTTGGAAATCGGAGCAGCCCCAACAAATCGAAGAAATTGCGTAGAAATATGTGAAAATCAAAATGTGTCCCTACAGCATCTTGGACATGGCCCACACACCATGTCCCAGAAACTGCCTAGAAATGCCTGGAAACTAGGCTGTATACCTACCGCGACCCTGACGTGTCCCAGACATTGCCTGTACACTATGCTCCAGAAGCTGCCTAAAAATACCTGAAAGTCAGGATGCGTCCCTGTCGCATCCTGGATATGGATTGCACACCGTGTCCCAAAAACTGCACATAAATTGCCTGAAAATCAGACTCCGTCCCTGCCATGGCCATGACGCGTCCTGAACATGGCTTGCACATCGAGTCCCAAAAAATGCTAAGAAATGCCTGAAAATCGAGCTGTGTCCCTACCGCGGCTAGGATGCATCCTGGACATGGCCTGCACACCGTGTCCACAAACTGCCAACAAATGCTTGAAAATCAGGATGCGTCCCTACTGTGGCCAAGATGCATCTCGAACTTGGCCTACACACCATGCACAAAACTTTCCATAAATGCCTAAAAATCAAGTTGCATCCCTGATGTGGCCCGGATGCTTCTCGATCAATGCCTACACACCATATCCCAGAAACTGCCTAGAAATGCCTGTAAATCAAGCTGCGTCCCAGCCGCGTCCTGGACATGGTCTACACATTGTGTCCCAAAAACTCCTAGAAATGCCTGGAAATCAAGCGCATCCCTACAGCAGCCCCAACGCGTCTCGAAAATTACCTGGACACCATGTCCAAGAAATTGCCTAGAAATACGTGAAAGTCAGGATGTTTCCCTGTAGCATCCTGGACATGGTCTACACACCGTGCCCCAAAAACTACCTAGAAATGCCTGGAAACCAGGCTGCATACCTGCCGCGGCTTAGATGCGTCTCGAACATTGCCTGCACACCGTGTTCTAGAAACTGCCTAAGAATACCTGAAAGTTAGTATGCATCCCTACCACATCCTGGACATAGCTTGCACACCGAGTCCTAGAAATTGCTAAGAAATGCCTGAAAATCAGGCTCCATCCCTACCATGGCCATGATGAGTCCCAGACATGGCCTATACATCGGGTCCCATAAATTGCCAATAAATGCCTAAAAATCGGGTTGCGTCCCTACCGCGACTAGGACGCGTTCTGGACATGGCCTGCACACCGTGCCCACAAACTACGTACAAATGCCTAAAAATCAGGCGGCGTTCCCACCGTGGTCAGGACACGTCCCAGACGTGGCTTGCACACCGTGCCCAAAACTTCCCAAAAATACCTGAAAATCAAGCTGTGTCCTGCCGTATTCCAGAGATTGCCTAGAAATACCTAAAAATCAGGCTACGTCCTTGATGCATGGTGGACGTGGCTTGTACACTGTGTACCAGAAATTGCCTAGAAATGGTTGAAAATTAGGTTGCATCCCTGTCGCGGCCCAGACGCGTCCTGTACATTGCCTGAGCACTGTGTACCAGAAAAGTGTCTAGAAATACCCGAAAACATGGATACATCCCTACCGTATCCTGGACATGGCTTACACACTGTGACCCAGAAACTATCTAGAAATTCCAGAAAATCAAGCAGCGTCCCTACCGCGGCCAGGACATGGCTTGCACACCGTGTCCCAGAAACTGCGTAGAAATACCTGGAAATAAGGCTGCATCCCTATCATAGCCCAGACGAGTCCCGAACATGGCCTGCACACCTCGTCCTAGAAGTCGCTTAGAATAGCATGAAAATCAGGCTGCGTCCCTGCCGCATCTTCGACATTACCTGCACACCGTGTCCTAGAAACTGCCTAAAAATGCCTGGAAATCAGGTTGCGTTCCTACCACAATTAGGACGCATCTCGAACATGGTCTGCTCACCGTGTCCAAAAACTGCCCTAAAATACCTAAAAATCAGGCTTCGTCCCTATCGTGTCTCGGTTGCGTTCTGAACATAGCCTGCACACGATGACGTAGAAACTGCTTAGAAATACCTGAAAATCAAGCTATGTCCATGTCACATCTAGAATGCGTCCCGAACATGGCCTGCACACAATGCCCAAAAACTATCAAAAAATGCCTGAAAATAAGGCTGCGTCCCATCGGTGGCCATGACTTGTCCCGAATTTGGCCTACACACCATGTCCCAAAAACTACCCAAAATGCCTGGGAACATGTCTACGCCCCTAACATGGCCTGCACACCATGCTTTCTTCATTTGTTTAAAAATCTGATTGAGCCCCGAACGTGGTCAGGAAGCATCCCGAACATTGCCTGCACATCGTGCCCTTAGACTGCCTAGAAATGCCTGAAAATCAGATTGCGTTCGTGGCCAAGATGCCTCTCAGACATGGCCTACACATCGTGCCCATAAACTGCTTAGAAATGCCTAAAAATCAGATTATGTCCGCGACTCAGACGCGTCTCGGATAAGGCCTGAACACCATGTCCTAGAAACTGATTAGAAATGCCTAAAAATAAGTCTGCGTCCTGGACATGTCCTGCACACCGTGTCCCAGAAAACCTAAAGCCCAAGCCCTAAACTGTAAGCCCTAAGCTTTGGACCCTGAATCCTGGACCCTAAACCCTAGACCATTTTCCTTCTAATGAAGTAAATTAGTTTTCGAATTTTTCTTCAAATGGCACAACCAGTAATTACACGACCAGAGAGCCAAGCTTCATGGAAGGACTTCAACATTAAAAATGAACTTCGGGTGAAATTCTTTCAATAAATGTGATACCTGAACTTGTCAATCCTGATCGGAAGGAGAAGAGAGAGAATAGTTCTTCTTCTCGATATCAGATAAAAGGCCAGTGGATAGACGAAGAAAATAGGAGACTGATTAGCTTAGTATATCAATTTGGATTGAGGAAATGGGTTGTAATAGCTGAAGAAATGGTTGGTAGAGTGGGAAAATAGTGTCGCGAGCGATGGAATAATCATTTGCATCTTCTTATCAAGAAGGACGTTTGGACTGAAGATGAAGAGAGACGGTTAATTCAAGCACATGAAAGACTTGGAAATCGATGGCTAGAGATAGCTAAGTACATTCCTGGAAGAACTAAAAATTCAATAAAGAATCATTGGAATGCCACAAAAAGGAGGTAGATTTCAAGGAGAAAGATAAAAAAAGTAAAAGGAGATAGAAGACAGTTAACAATATTATAAGATTACATCATAAAAAAGTATTTCAGTAATGGTTCCACCTCCACTAACTCAAATTCTGGTACCACTACCACTGCAGCAAATTCGTCCAATGTCAGCACACCACTCTCTGATGATGAAGACTCTACACCATTTTTCAGTTTTGAATCATGCAATGACGAAATGGATTTCATGAAAACCCCGTTTGAAAACAATCAGTCCATCGATTCAATTCTGTCAACCAATGAATCCAGCTCAACGGACATCTGAGAGTACTTATAGCTTCAACATTGATGAAAATTATAATCATCCCACCATTTTCTTCACTTCCCTGGAGATTTTACAGACAACTAATTCTCAACTGCCTGCTGTAGAATATGTGGAAAATGACTTATTCCATTCTGCTTCAAACCCTATGGGAAATAAATTTTTCCCTTATGAGAATTCAGAATTAATCATGGAATTAAATTCTAACTTTCAAAGCTTGGAGACTGAAGCTTCACAGATTTATCCTGATGAGTTGTACTTTTCATATCAATGGGACGGAGACAATGCTGGAAACGAAAATTTAACAACAAATCTGCCAACAATTGATCAAGGTACAACCTTTAGAAGCACAATGGACACGGATTTGATGGATATGGTATCATCTTCTCAGCTGCCTCCTTAATTAAGTCCATACAATGGCTTATTCTAATCTAGTTACTATTTATTATCCTATAATTATTGTGTTTTACCTTAGTTAAACACTCTATGACTTTACAAATATCTGTAAAATTGAGTTCCGTTGCTTTGTTATTAAAGGGAAATTCAGGCCCAAAAAACCCTAAACCCTAAACCGTAAGCCCTAAACCTCGATGAGGCCACCTCCCACTTGAGACGCCCTAGTAAGGCAAGGTTGTGTATTGAGGTAAATTTGGGGCATAAGTTGCTCGAGAGGGTTTGGATTGGGCTCGTCGAAAATCATGGCTTTTGGTAGACAAATATTTAATAGAAGCGGCCGATTTTTTTGCTTCTCTTCTAAACACTTGGGCCATTCTTATGATAAGTGTACTACGGTTCCTTCTCCTTCCCCTACAGTTGTTGTGCATCCCCCTATTTAGGCTGCATCCCTGTCGCAGCCAAGACAAGTCCCGAACATTGCCTGGACACCGTGTCCAAGAAACTACATAGAAAAATGTGAAAATCAAGATGTGCCCCTATAGCATCCTAGACATAGCCTACACACCGTGTCCCGAAAATTGCTTGAAAACGAGGCTGCATCCCTACCATGCACCAGATGCATCCCAGACATTACCTGTACATCGTGTTCCAGAAATTGCCTAAAAATAACTGAAATTCTAGATACATCCCTGCCGCATCCTGGACATGGCCTGCACACCGTGTCCATGAAACTGCCCAAAATTGCCTGAAAATCAGGCTCCGTTGCTGCCTTGACCACGACGCGTCCCAGACATGGCCTACACATCGAGTCCTAGAAATTGCCAAGAAATGCTTGAAAAGTAGGCTGCGTCCCCACAGCGGCCAGGACGCGTCCCGAAGGCAGCCTGTACACCGTACCCAAAAACATCCCAGGAATGCTTGAAAATCAGGCTGCATCCTTGCGTTGCCCTGATGCGTCCTATCATGGCTTGAACATTGTGTTTCAGAAACTGCCTATAAATGCCTGAAGATCAAGCTGCATCCCTACCGTGTCCTAGACAAGGCCTGCACATCGTGTCCCCAAAACTGCTGAGAAATGCCTGGAAATGAGGCTGCATCCCTACAGCATACCCAATGCATCCCAAAAATTGCCTGCAACTAGGTCAAAGAAATTACCTAGAAATACGTGAAAATCAGGATGTGTCCCTACAGCATCCTTGACATGGCCAGCACACCATGTCCCAGAAACTGCCTAGAAATGCCTGGAAACCGGCTGCATCCCTATCGCGGCAAAGACGTATCCCAGACATTGCCTGTATACCGCGTTTCAGAAACTGTCTAAAAATACCTAAAAGTCAAGATGCGTCCTTGCCGCATCCTGGACATGGCTTGCACATCGTATCCCAAAAACTGCCCAAAATTGCCTGAAAATTAGGCTCCGTCCTTGTCATGGCCATGATGCGTCCCGAACATGGCTTGCACACCGAGTCCCAGAAATTACCAAGAAATGTTTGAAAACAATCAGTCCATCAATTCAATTCCAGTCGATCGTTGTCAACCAATGAATCCAGCTGAAGGGAGCTCTGAGAATACCTATAGCTTTAACATTGATGAAAATCATAATCATCCCACCATTTTCTTCACTTCCCTGGAGATTTTACAGACAACTGATTCTCAACTGCATGCTATAGAATATGTGGAAAATGACTTATTCCATTCTGCTCCAAACCATATGGGGAATAAATTTTTCCATTCTGAGAATTCAGATTTAATCATGGAATTTAATTCTAACTTTCGAAGGGTGGAGACTGAAGCTTCACAGATTTATCCTGATGAGTTGTACTTTTCATATCAATGGGATGGAGGCAATGCTGAAAGCGTAAATTTAACAATAAATCTGCCAACAATTAATCAAGGTACAACCTTTGGAAACACAATGGACACAGATTTTGTAGAACCCCAAATAATTCTAGACACCTTAGTGGCACTAAGACATGAATATTGGATGACTAAAGTATACTTTAGATTTTTAGTCTCATTTGAGACCCATTTTCAACATAGAAAAAATTCGATTTGGAAAATAACATCTCAATAAAAGTTGTAGCTCTTTGAGTTGGATTTCCAATGCACTTTGAATTACCTCAATCGGATATCGGGACAAGAAGTTATGATAGAAACACTGAAAGCTGTGTAGTGTCAACCGGACTACAACCGGTCGACCGAAACTGCCTAAAATGAAAATTCTCGTTTTTCTCTAGAATTTAAATATTTATTTTCATTAATTATTTTCTCAAAAGGCCACCCACATTTTTGGCAATAAAAACCCCACTAAATTGAAACATTTAACCTCAAACTTAAATGGCACTCATGTTTTCTCCCTTAAATGAAATTTGACTATTCATTTACTTTAAGTTATGGGATATTTACCTATAAATAGAGACCTCATTTCACTCATTTTTCTCACACCAAAAGCAAGAGCTTTTACATACTAAAGAAAGAGTTTCCAAGAGAGAAAAAGAGAGGGAGGAAAACTATTTTTCCTAGAAGTTTAAGAAGTATTTTCAAACATTAATTCTCAACGGTTTTCAAACATCCAAGGAGTGCATTTCTTTCAACGTCCAAATTTCATCAAAGTTTTCAATCCAAGTTTTCAAAGTTTCAAAAGCATCAATCAAGGTAGGCAGAGGTACAATGTGTTTAATCGTGTTAGGTTATAGGTTTTGATTCATGTTAATGTTTGTATGTCAAATGGTACTCCGGTACGGCATACCCCTCTATGTTGAAGAAATGTTCGTATGTCAAATGGTGCCCTCGGGTACGGCATACCCCTTCATGTCAAATGGTGCCTCCGGGTATGGCATGTATGAAAAGTTATAAAGTTAATGTTTTGAAATGTATAGCTTGATCACGAATGCACCTATGACACCTATTGAGTTTTTCAACTCACGGGTTTAATCCCATCTCTACAGATTGAAGGAATTCTACCTCGGGCATAGATGGAGGAGAAGATGGAGAGTCATGCAACGAGCCCATGGAAATCCGATGAATAAGTGATTTGGATTTATTTTTATGAAATGTTTTCCAATGTTATTTCTTTAAAGTTTTGAATAACGCAGAATGCGAGAACAAGTTATGTTTTCTTCAAATAAATTACATTTTTCGTTTTGAAAAATGATTCAGTATTTTTGTTTAAAGTATTTGAAGTATTGTTATTTAAATTATTATCCAAAGATGTAAGCTTTCGCTAAAACGTATGCAATTGTTACTAAACCACCGGTTAAGCTAAGTAAAGTAAGTAGCATTCCGATCCACTAGGGGTCAGGGCGTTACAGCGTGGTATCAGAACAAGGTTTAGCCGATTTTGTAGACCAAGTATGTTTTTTTTTAAAAACAAAAGGAAAATGAAAAGTTTAAGGTATTCCATGGCATCGTGCATCCATCCATCAATCTCATCCTATGGCCCAGGTATGTTCATGTTTAAAGTTAATGATTATGTTTATGTTATGATGCTTTGACATGATTTAGAGATGTGTTATTTAAAGATATGTAATGAACTTGGGCAAAAGCTAAGGGCTTAAAGGGAATTGCGTGATATGAAAGTTTAAATATTTGCATGTTTTCTGTAAGCAAAGAAAAAGTATGATGTATGTGAAAATGCAACAGATATGGCTCGTAGAACGGCTAGGGCATATAGAGAAGCATTGAACCGTAGAATTGCTATCCATTCCTATGAAAACTATGTAACTGATCCAACCCGACCGCTTAGCGAACATGTGTATGGCATCTATGAGAGATGCATGACGACGGTTAATGCTAGAATGGAGATCACGCATATTGAGGCCATAAATAACCTCATACATTCCTTCCCACCTCAATGGAGAGATATGGGAGTCACGGTTAGAGATGAAATGTTAGAAGACAACCCAAACCTGTTCGAGTTTCAGAGGTATTGCCATGCCCTGATTGATTTGTGGGATGATGTAATCCATGAGGAGCCTGAGAAGGGACCTTTGGCTGAGGAAGAAGATCCCGAAGACGAACCCGATGATGATTTAGAAAATGATTCTGAGCCTGAGTCACAGGTTGAGATGGACATAGAGTCCGGACCTGAGCCAGAAGACTCCTTCGAAGATGAAGCTCTACCAGAGAAGATCCGTAGAACTTATAGGGATTAGATTTAAATCCTTGAAATGGCCTGCGCAAACCAAAACTTGATAAGAGACCTCCTTCAAGTGGTTCAAGACCTGGGCAGGCAAAACCCGAACCAAGCTCAACCCCTACCACTACCTCTTAATATTCCAAACCATGCTTCAGTGGTCGAGCAATTTCAAAGGCACAAGCTCCCTACCTTCAACGGAGCATCTGATCCACTTGCAGCCGAGGAGTGGCTTCGCAAGTTGGAGCCTATATTCCGATTGATAGGGTGCACGGACTCTCAGAAAGTCCAGTGTGCCGAGTTCATGTTCTCCGGTGATGCAAGTCATTGGTGGGACTCAATGTCAAGGACAAGGACCCCTGAGCAACAAGCATAATTGACTTGGGAGCAATTCAAAGGGGAAGTAATGGACAAATACTTTCCCCAGTCCTTGAGGTTGTACCTTGACTTGGGAGCAACAAGCATAATCTATATCCATTATGCTTCCAAAGGTTGTACCTTGATCAATTGTTGGCAGATTTGTTATTAAATTTACATTTCCAGCATTGCCTCCATCCCATTGATATGAAAAGTACAACTCATCAGGATAAATCTGTGAAGCTTCAGTCTCCACACTTCGAAAGTTAGAATTTAATTCCATGATTAAATCTGAATTCTCAAAAGGGAAAAATTTATTCCCCACAGGGTTTGGAGTAGAATGGAATAAGTCATTTTCCACATATTCTACAGCAGGCAGTTGAGAATTAGTTATCTGTAAAATCTTTGGGGAAGTGAAGAAAATGGTAGGATGATCATAATTTTCATCAATGTTGAAGCTATAAGTATTCTCAGATGTTCGTTCAGCTGGATTCATTGGTTGACAATGATCGACTGGAATTAAATCGATGGACTGATTGTTTTCAAATAGGGTTTTCATGAAATCCATTTCGTCATTGCATGATTCGAAACTGAAAAATGGCGTAGAGTCTTCATCATTAGAGAGTGGTGTGCCAACGTTAGACGGACTTGCTGCAGTGGTAGTGGTACCAGAATTTGAGTTAGTAGAGGTGGAACCATTACTGAAATACTTTTTTATGATGTAATCTTATAATAGTGTTAATTGTCTTCTATCACCTTTTTCTTTCTTTATCTTTCTCGAAATCTGCCTCCTTTTTGTGGCATTCCAGTGATTCTTTATTGAATTTTCAGTTCTTCCAGGAATGTACTTAGCTATCTCTGGCCATCGATTTCCAAGTCTTTCATGTGCTTGAATTAACCACCTCTCTTCATCTTCAGTCCAAACGTCCTTCTTGATATGAGGATGCAGATGATTATTCCATCGCTCGCGACACTATTTTCCCACTCTACCAACCATTTCTTCAGCTATTACAGCCCATTTCCTCAATCTAAATTGATATACTAAGCTAATCAGTCTCTTGTTTTCTTCGTCTATCCACTGGCCTTTTATCTGATATTGGAAAGAAGAACTATTCTCTCTCTTCTCCTTCCAATCAGGATTGATGGGTGTAGGTATCACATTTACTGAAAGAATTTCACTCGAAGTTTGTTTTTCATGTTGAAGTCCTTCCATGAAGCTTGGGTCTCCGGTCGTGTAATTACTGGTTGTGCCATTTGAAGAAAAATTCGAAAACTGATTTACTTCATTAGAAGGAAAATGGTCTAGGGTTTAGGGTCCAAGGTTCAGGGTTTAGGGTCCAGGATTCAGGGTCCAGGGCTTAGGGCTTACGGTTTAGGGCTTGGGCTTTAGGGTTTCTGGGACACAGTGTGCAGGACATGTACGGGACGTAGCCTTATTTTTAGGCATTTCTAATCAGTTTATGGGACACGGTGTGCAGGCCTTGTCCGAGATGCGTCCTAGCCGTGGACACAATTTGATTTTTAGGCATTTCTAGGTAGTTTATGGGCACGATGTGCAGGGCATGTCCGAGAGGCGTCCTGGCCATGGATGTCATCTAATTTTTAGGCATTTCTAGGCAGTTTGAGGGCACGGTGTGCAGGTAATGTTCGGGACGCGTCTTGACCACGTTCGGGGTGCAATCAGATTTTTAAACAAATGAAGGAAGCACGGTGTGCAGGCAATGTTAGGGGCGCAGGCATGTTCCTGGGCATTTTGGGTAGTTTTTGGGACATGGTGTGTAGGCCAAATTCGGGACAAGTCATGGCCACCGAAGGGATGCAGCCTCATTTTCAGGCATTTTTCGACAGTTTTTGGGCATTGTGTGCAGGCCATGTCCGGGACGCATCCCGGATGCGACATGGATGTAGCTTGATCTTCAGGCATTTCTAAGCAGTTTCTACGTCATGGTGTGCAGGCCATGTTCAAAACGTAACCGAGCCACGATAGGGATGGAGCCTGATTTTCAGTTATTTCAGGGCAGTTTTTGGGCACAGTGCGCAGACCATGTTCGGGACGCATCCTGATCGTGGTAGGGATGCAACCTAATTTCTAGGCATTTCTAGGGAATCTCTAAGACACGGTGTACAGGCAATGTCCAAGATGCGGCAGGGACGTAGCCTGATTTTCATGATATTCTAGGCAATTTCTATGACGAGGTGTGCAGGCCATGTTTGGGACTTGTTTAGGCCGCGATAGGGATGCAGCCTTATTTCTAGGCATTTCTACGTAGTTTCTAGGACACAGTGTGCAAGCCATGTCCTGACCGCGGTAGGGATACTGCCTGATTTTCTGGCATTTCTAGATAGTTTCTGGGTCACAGTGTGTAAGCTATGTCCAAGATACGGCAGGGACATATCCTGATTTTTGGGTATTTCTAGATACTTTTCTGGTACACAGTGCTCAGGCAATCTACGGGACGCGTCTGGGCCGCGACAGGGATGCAACCTAATTTCCAACCATTTCTAGGCAATTTTTGGTACACAATTCGCAAGCCACGTCCACGATGCATCAGGGACATAGCCTGATTTTCAGGTATTTCTTGGCAGTTTCTGGGACACGATGTGTAGGCCATGAATGGGACGCCTCTAGGCGACAGCAGGGAGACAGCCTGATTTTCAGGTATTTTTGGGAAGTTTTTGGACAGGGTGTGCAGGCCACGTCTGGGACGTGTCCTGATCACGGTGGGGACGCTGCCTGGTTTTCAAGCATTTGTAGGTAGTTTGTGGGCACGGTGTGCGGGCTATGTCCAGAACGCGTCCTAGCTGCTGAAGGGATGTAGCCCGATTTTCAGGTATTTATTGGCAATTTATGGCACCCGATGTGCAGGCCATGTTCGGGATGCATCATGGACACGATAGGGATGGAGCCTGATTTTCAGGCATTTATTGGCAATTTCTAGGACTTGGTGTGGAGGCCATGTCCAAGATGCGACAGGGATGCATACTGACTTTCAGGTATTCTTAGGCAGTTTCTATAACACGGTGTACAGGCAATGTTCGAGAAAATCTAGGCTACGGCACGGATGCAGCCTGGTTTCCAGGCATTTCTAAGTAGTTTCTGGGGCACGGTGTCATTAGTCAGGGTTGGCGCAGGTGCATGGTAGTGGTGATGGTGATGATGAAGAGAAGATGCCAGTGCTGTAGATTGGTGGCTGGACCGATGTTTATCTTACAGAACCATAACCTCTAGCTTTTGACCCTTCTGACAATGTTCTTTAGCTCCATTGATGAAGAAAAATGGACCTAATTTTTCTAATGAAATTGTAGTTTCTCCATCATGGTGTTATTTTATTGGATTGGCGTTGTTACAAATTTTTTAGTCTTTCTGGGTCACTTCTGGCACTAAATCAGTCTTGAAATCATACATCAGAACTAAAGAATCCCCAATCTGAAAACGAGTTTTCTTAGCCCATTTGTTGAACTCGTTAACAGAAGATGGAACTGCCCATAAATTATTTTCACCACCTACTACGAACTCTCTTGCTTCAAAAAGAACACACAGCAAAAACACGATGATCGAAAATAATAAAATATTTTTGAGTGTAGACATTTTAAGCGAAAAAGCAAAAGATTTTTAAATAAAATTTGAGTAATTTTGTAGACAATAGAGTAGAAAGGATTAGGGTTTTGGGTTCAGGGTTTCGAGTTCAAGGTCCAGGGTTCAGGGTCGATATTCATCTCCCAACCATCAATATATCATAATTCTAATGAAGAATGCAAATGAAAAAACAATTAGTTTTCATCTGTCAGAAACTAATCTCAAGGTACCAGTCATTTTTCTTTTCATATATATTAATCTAACTTAAAATGACAAATGGCTAACATATAATTGCATCATATCTTATCAATTGTTTGTGACTGAACAATTTAATGGAAATCTTATAAAATTTCTTAGAAAGTCAGAACTAATAGTCATTAACTGAATAAACTAACCGGTTGTACGACCACGGGCTTACAGAGATTAAACAACCTGGAGAGTAACGTCCATGGCAGTGGAGTTGAAGGTTTCAAACATAATTTGAGTCATCTTATCACGATTTGCTTTGAGTAGAGAGGTTTCTCTGGAGCAACAAGGAGTTCGTTATAGTGTATGATGCCATAGCTTCTCCATTCATTCCACTTACAATACCATGATCAATGGGGTACTATAAAATATCAGGGCCTCGTCCTGAACATATGCATATTTCTGCCCCATGACAACCATCATGCTTGTGTTACTTGGCCGACCAATAATGGTATACAGCCCTGGGAGCATCATCTCCAGTAAACCTAGCCGTTGACCACAAAAATGCGTCAACAGAATCTCCACCTCGCTCCGTGCATGCAGGGGTAGATTGGGGGGGCTGAGCTGGGCTGTTGTCCCCCAAGGCCCCAAAAAACATTTTTTGTAAAGGAATTTTTAGGTCCAGGGTTCAGGGTCCCAGGTCTAGGGTTCAGGGTTCACGATCCAGGGTCCTGATTTTAGGGTTTAGGGCTTAGGACTTAAGGCTTAAGATTTGGGGTTTAGGGTTTAGGGTTTCTAGTACACAGTGTACAGGACATGTCCAGGACGTAGGCTTATTTTCAGGCATTCCTAGGCAGTTTCTGGGACACAATGTCCAGGCCATGTTCGGGACCTGTCTTGGCTGCGGCAGGGACACGACCTGATTTTCAGGCATTTCTAGGCAATTTGTGGGCACGGTGTGGAAGCCATGTCCAGGATGCGTCCTGGTCGTGATAGGGATGCAGCCTTAATTTCAAGCATTTCTAGGCAGTTTGTGGGCACGGCATGTAGGCAATGTTCAGGAAGCTTCCTGGCCACATTAGGGATGCAAGCAGATTTTCAACCAAATGAAGGAAGCACGGTGTGCAGGCCATGTCAGGGGCGCATGCACGTTCCCAAGTATTCTGGGTAGTTTTTGGGACACAGTGTGCAGGCCATATTCTGGATAAGTCATGGTCTCGATAGGGACGCAGCCTGATTTTCAGGCATTTTTCAACAGTTTCTAGGTACTGTGTGCAGGCCATGTCTGGGACGCAGCCTGATTTTCAGGCATTTCAAGGTAGTTTCTGGGTCATGGTGTGCAGGCCATGTCCAGGACGCGTCCGAGCCATGGCAAGGATGGAGCCTGATTTTCAGGCATTTTAGGGAAGTTTTTGGGCACAGTGTATAGGCCATGTTCGGGATGCATCCTGATAGCAGCAGGAGCCTAACCTGATTTCTAAGCATGTCTAGACAGTTTTTATGACACATTGTGCAAGCAATGTCCACGATACAGCTGGGACAGCACCTAATTTTCATGTATTTCTAGGTAGTTTCTGGGAAGTTGTGTGTAGGCCCTGTCCGGGATGCATCTGGGTAACGACAGGGACATAACCTGATTTCCAGGCATTTCTAGGCAATTCACGAGACACGGTGTGCAGGCCATGTCCAGGTTGCGACAGTACCCAACCTGATCTTCAGGCATTTCTAGGCAGTTTCTGGGACACGTTGTACAAGCCATGTCCGAAACACAGCATGGACGTAGCCTAATTTTTAGGTACTTTTGGGCATGATGTGTAGGCCATGTCAGGGATGCGTCCTGGCCACAGTAGGGACATAGCCTGATTTTCAGGTATTTCATAGCAATTTTTGGGCACAGTGTGCAGGCCATGTCCGGGATGTGTCTTGGCCGTGGTAGGGACGCAGCCTGATTTTTAGGCATTTCTAGGCAATTTCTAGGACTCGGTGTGCAGGCCATGTCCAGGAAGGGACATGGCCAAGGTAGGGACGCTACTTGATTTTCAGGCATTTATGGGCAGTTTTTGGGCATTGTGTGCACGCCATGTCTCGGACACGTCCGATTGTGACAGGGACATAGCCTAATTTGTAGTCATTTTTTGGCAGTTTCTGGGTCACAGTGTGCAAGCCATGACCAGGATGCGGCAGGGATATATCCTTATTTTCATGTATTTCTATGCAATTTTCTAGGGCACGGTGTGCAGGCATTGTCCAGGATGCATTTGGGCTGCGGCAGGGATGCAACCTGATTTCCAGGCATTTCTAGGCAGTTTTCTGGGGCATAGTGTGCAAGCCATGTCTAGAAGCGTAAGGGACACAGCTTGATTTTGAGGCATTTCTAGGCAGTTTCTGTGACACGGTGTGCAGGCCATGACTGGGACGCGTCCGACCTACGGCAGGGACGCAGCCTAATTTTCAGGTATTTCTGGGAAGTTTTTGGGCACCGTGTGCAGGCCACGTCCCGGATGCCTCCTTGTCGTAGTTGGGGGCACAACCTGATTTTCGGGCATTTGTAGGCAATTTGTGGGTACGGTGTGCAGGCCATGTCCGGGACGCGTCCTGGCCGTGGCAAGGATGCAGCTTGATTTTCTGGTATTTCTTGACAATTTCTGGGACTTGATGTGCAAGCCACAACAGGGACGGAGACTAATTTTCTGGCATATTTTTGTAGTTTCTGGGACACGGTGTGCAGGCCATCTCCAGGATGCGACAGGGACGTATCCTGACTTTTAGGTATTTTTTGGCAATTTCTAGAACACGATGTGCAAGTAATGTTCAGCACGCATCAGGGCCGCGGCAGGGATGCAACCTGGTTTATAGGCATTTCTAGGCAATTTTCGTGACACGATGTGCAGGCCATTTCTAGGATGCTATAGGGATACATCCTAATTTTCACGTATTTCTAGTCAATTTCTTGGACAAGATGTACAGGCAGTGTTCGAGACGCATCAGGACTACTGTAGGGATGCAGCTTGATTTTCAGACATTTCTAGGTAGTTTTTGGGACACGATGTGCATGCCATGTCCAGGATGAGATAGGGACGCAACCTGATTTTCAAGCATTTCTGGGCTGTTTCTCGAACACAATGTGTAGGCCATGTCCGGGACGCGTCCGGGCCACAGCAGGGACGCAACCTAATTTTCAGGCATTTCTAGGAAGTTTTTGGGCACGATGTGCAGGCAATGTCCTAGACGCAGCCGGATTTCGGGACGCGTCCGGGCCACAGCAGGGACGCAACCTAATTTTCAGGCATTTCTAGGAAGTTTTTGGGCACGATGTGCAGGCAATGTCCTAGACGCAGCCGGATTTCGGGACGCGTCCGGGCCACAGCAGGGACGCAACCTAATTTTCAGGCATTTCTAGGAAGTTTTTGGGCACGATGTGCAGGCAATGTCCTAGACGCAGCCTGATTTTCTGGAATTTCTTGACAATTTCTAGGACTCGATGTGCAGGTCATGTTCGAGATGCGTCATGACCACGACAGGGACGAAGCCTGATTTTTAGGCAATTTTTGGCAATTCTGGGACGCGGTGTGCAGGCCCTCTCTAGGTTGCGATAGGGACGTATCCTGACTTTCAGTTATTTTTATGCAATTTCTAGAACACGGTATGTAAGTAATGTTTGGGTTGCGTCTGGGCTGCGATAGGGATAAGGCCTTGTTTCCAGGCATTTCTATTCAGTTTTTGGGACACTATGTGCTGGCCATGTCTAGGATGCTGCAGGGACACATCTGATTTTCACGTTTTTCTAGTCAATTTCTTAGACACGTTGTACAAGCAATGTCCAGGACGCGTCGGGACAGCTGCAGGGATGCAGCCTGATTTTCAGGCATTTCTAAGTAGTTTTTGGGACACGGTGTGCAGGCCATGTTCGGGATGTGTCCTGGCCGCGGTAGGGACGCAACCTGATTTTTAGGCATTTCTTGACAATTTTTGGGACTATATTTGCAGGCCATATTCGGGATGCGTCATGGCCACAACAGGGACGGAGACTGATTTTCAGGCATTTTTTACAGTTTCTGAGACACGGTGTGCAAGCCATCTCCAGGATGCGACAGGGACTTATCCTAAATTTCAGGTATTTTTTGGCAATTTCTAGAACACGATGTGCAAGCAATGTCCGGGATGCGACAGGGCGGCAGGGATGCAGCCTGGTTTCCAGGCATTTCTAGGCAATTTTCGGGACACAATCCCCAGGCCATGTCTAGGATGCTACAGGGATACGTCCTGATTTTCACGCATTTCTAAACAATTTCTTGGACACGATGTGCAGGCAGTGTTTGGGACGTAACAGGGCTACTGCAGGGATGCAGCCTGATTTTGAGACATTTCTAGGTAGTTTCTGGGACACGGTGTCCATGCCATGTCCAGGATGCGACAAGGACGCAACTTAACTTTCTAGCATTTCTGGGCAGTTTCTAGGACACGATGTGCAGGCCATGTTCGGGACGCTGCCGTGCCACAGCAGGGACGCGACCTAATTTTTTGGTATTTTTAGGAAGTCTTTGGGCACGGTGTGCAGGCCATGTCCTAGATGCAGGCTGATTTTCTGGCATTTCTTGACAATTTCTAGGACTTGGTGTGTACGTCATGACCACGACAGGGACGGAGCTTGATTTTTAGGCAATTTTTGGCAATTCTGGGACATGGTGTGCAGGCCATCTCTAGGTTACGATAGGGACGTATCCTGACTTTCAGTTATTTTATACAATTTCTGGAACACGGTGTGCAGGCAATGTCCGTGTCGCGTCTGGGTAGCGACAGGGCTAGGGCCTTGTTTCCAGGCATTTCTAGGCAGTTTTTGGGACACGGTGTGTAGGCTATGTCCAGGAAGTGGCATGGACGTAGCCTGATTTTCAGGCATTTATAGGCAGTTTCTGGGACACTATGTGCAGGCCAAGTTCTGGACGCGTTCGGGCCACAATAGGGACGCAGCCTGATTTTCAGGCATTTCTAGGAAGTTTTTGGGTACAGTGTACAGGCCATGTCCTAGACACAGCCTAATTTTCAGGTATTTCTTATCAGTTTCTGGGTCACGGTGTGTAGGTCATGTTCAAGATGCATTCGGGCCACGGTAGGGACGAAGCCTTACTTTCAGGTAATTTTGGACAGTTTCTGGGCACGGTTTACAGGCCATGTCCAGGATGCCTCCTTGCCAGGTAGGGATGGGGCCTGATTTTTAGGCATTTTTGGAAAGTTTTTGGGCACGGTGTGCAGGCCATGTCCTAGACGTAGCTTGATTTTCATGCATTTCTCGTTAGTTTTTGTGTCATGGTGTGCAGGTCATATTCAAGACGCATCCGGGCCATGGCAGGGACAGAGCCTGATTTTCAAGTAATTTCGAGCAATTTCTGGGCATGGTGAAAAGGCCATGTTCGGGACGCATCCTGGCCTAGTAGGGATACAACCTGATTTTCAAGCATTTTTGGGGAGATTTTGGGTATGGTGTGCAGACCATGTCCTAGACGCAGCTTATTTTCAGGCATTTCTTAATAATTTTTGGGTCAGGGTATGCAGGCCATGTTTGGGACGTATCCTAGCCAGGGCAAGGACAGAGCCTGATTTTTAGGCAATTTCGGGCAATTTTTGGGCGCGATGTACCGGCCATGTCCGGGACGCCTCCTGGCCAGGTAGGAACGCAGCCTGATTTTCAGGCATTTCTAGGCAGTTTGTGGGTACGATGTGCTGGCTAAGTCCGGGATGCATCCTGATAGTGGCAGGGACATCGCCTGATTTTTAGGCATTTCTAGGCAATTTTTTGGGACTCATCATAGCCACGGCAAGGATGCAGCCTTATCTTCAGGCAATTCTAGATAGTTTCTGGGTCATAGGGTTTGGGGTTTAGGGCTTTTTTAATTAATTTTGAATGAAAAACAAGTAATATATACGTGACAAAGAATAATAAAAATAAAATGTAGCTCAAAGTTACAACCCATGAGTAATAAAACTATTCTACACAATAAAACCAGAATTTCCACTATCGTAGTGCCACAAATAAACCCCACCGTCGCCTTCAAACTAGTACTACCGTTAGTCGGGGCTGGAGTCGATGCATGGTAGTGGTGACGGTGATGATGAGAAGAAGGAGCCTGCGCTATAGTTGGTGGCTGGAGCCATTTTTTTCGGACAAAACCATAACCTCTAGCCTTTTACCCTTTTGGCAATGTTCTTCAGCTCCACTGATGAAGAAAAATAGACATGATTTTTCTAGTGAAATTGTACTTTCTCTATCATTGTGTGATTTTATTAGATTGGCATTGTTGCTGATTTTGTAGTCTTCCTCGTTCACTTCTAACACTAAATGAGTCTTGGAATTATACTTCAAAACTAAAGAATCCCCAATTTGAAAATGAGTTTTCTTAGTCCATTTGTTGAACTCGTCAACAGAAGATGGAACTGCCCATAAATTATTTTCACAGCCCACTACGAACTCTCTTGCTTTAGAAAGAACACATAGGAAAAACATGACGGTCGAAAATGAGAAAATATTTTTGAGTGAAGCAATTTTAACACGGTGTGCAGGCAATGTCCGGGACGCGTCTGGGCCGCGGTAGGGATGCAACCTGATTTCCAAGCATTTCTAGGCTATTTTTGGGATACGATGTGCAGGTCATGTCTAGGATGAGTCAGGGACGCAACTAGATTTTTAGGTATTTCTAGGCAGTTTTTGGGACATGGTGTGAAGGCCATGATTAGGACAGAACGGGTCGCGATAGGGATGTAACCTGATTTTCAGGCATTTCTGGGAAGTTTTTGGGCACGGTGTGCAAGCCACGTCAGGGACGCGTCCTAGATGCGATAGGGACGTAGCATAATTTTCAAGCATTTGTAGGCAATTTTGGGACTCGGTATGCAGTCCATGTTAGGGCCACGTCTGGACCGCGATAGGGATGCAACCTGGTTTCCAGGCAATTCTGGGCAATTTCGGGGGCACGATGTGCAAGCCATGTCAAGGATGCTACAGGGACACATCCTAATTTTCACGTATTTCTACAAATTTTCTTGGAGACGGTGTGCAGGCAATGTTTAGGATGCGTCAAGCCTACTGCAGGGATGCAGCCTGATTTCCAGGCATTTGTGGGTAGTTTCTAGGACACGATGTGCAGGTCATGTCCAGGATGTGGCAGGGACGCAGCCTGATTTTCAAGCATTTCTAGGCAATTTTTGGGATACGGTGTACAGGCCACGTCCGGAATGCATCAGGACCATGGCGGGGTCGCAGCCCGATTTTCAAGCATTTTTGAGAAATTTTTGGGCACGGTGTGCAAGCCTTGTCCTAGACATAGCCTGATTTTCAGGCATTTCTCGTTAGTTTCTGGGTCACGGTGTGCAGGTCATGTCAAGGACGCATTAGGGCCACGGCAGGGACGGAGCTTGATTTTCAGGTAATTTCGGGTAGTTTCTGGGGACGGTGTACAGGCTATGTCCGGGACGCCTCCTGGCCAGGTAGGGATGCAGCCTGATTTTCGGGCATTTTTAGGCAGTTTGTGGACATGGTGTGTTGGCCAAGTTCACGACGCATCCTGGCCGCGACAGAGACGCAGGTTGATTTTCAGGCATTTCTAGGCAATTTCTGGGACTTGGTGTGCAGGTCAAGTCCGGGACGCGTCATGGCCACAGTAGGGACGCAGTCTAATTTTTAGGCATTTATAGGCAGATTCTGGGCCATAGGGTTTAGTGTTTAAGGTTTAAGGTTTTTCTTCAATTAATTTTGAATTAAAAGCAGGAAATATATACATGACAAAGAATAATAAAAATAAAATGTAGCTCAACGTTACAACCTATGAATAATAAAATTAGTCTACACAACGAAACCAAACTCCCATCATCGCAGTGCCACAAATAAACCCCACCGCAGCTTTTAGACCAATACCACCATTAGTCGGGGCTGGCACCGGTGCATGGTAGTGGTGACGGTGATGATGAGGAGAAGGTGGCTGCGCTATAGATTGGTGGCTGGAGCCATGTTTATCGGACAAAACCATAACCTCTAGCTTTTGACCCTTCAGGCAATGTTCTTTAGCTCCGCTGATGAAGAAAAATAGACCTGATTTTTCCAGTGAAATTGTAGTTTCTCCATCATGGTGTGATTTATACAAAGGAGAGAGCTCGAAGTTGTAGACTTCATCATATGAATGTCTATACTTGAAGTATTAGTGCTAAAGTTTGCATGTTGCTGTTAACCCAATGTACCACGAATGAACAAAATACATTGAGTTGGATTACCACACAGTACAAGAAAAAAAATTAAAGTGGGAAAATTGAGATAATCTAAATAGGTGGTTATTTACTAAATCACTGGAATAAGTTGTTTTTCACTTACAACTTAGAAAATTTTGAGTTCTTGACATTCCCACTCCAACTTTAGGGAAGTATTAAAGGAAAGGAAATCACTTTATATTATGATCAAGGAATATATGGATAGTGCATAGCTGTGATTTTGAGTAATTGTGTGCAAGACATCTAGCAATTATGTCTTAAAGCAATTATAAGAATTCTTGTTATAATTAGCAATTTGTGAGAGAACACTTACTTTCTAAGCTACTGTTAACAAAAATACTTTTCTAGTAGAAGAGTGTTACATACCGTTTTGATTTGGCTACTGAGAAACCTGAACATAAAAATATAAGAGATTATTAATATATTATTGGATGATACCAAAAAAGTCATAATAATTAACAACATCATTGCTAAGACATGCAATGAACCCTCAACAAATTCAAGAAATGAATTAGCATTCCCATGACTATTTATAGTTTTTTTCTTTTAAATATTTAGCTAAAAAATTACTTAAAACTAACTTCTTCTACTTACAAAAATAAAGTCTAGCCAAACAATAATTTTTTTTTAACTAAAACATAAAATGGAAAATAGATATTTACTTTGTTGAAAAGCAATGACAATAGTTGAAATCCCAGTAGGAAATGTGTCCTCATTTCCTACCCTGTGGCTGGTGAATCAAGACTTCTTCTTGAGCTGGAAATATAATATCATTTCAATTTAATTTGAACGTTATATTTTATACAACATTTAAAAAATAGAATGCGATTATATTTTACTGAATAAAAAATCCATGAAATAAATTTTCATAATTTTAAATCAAATGTAATCTTCGATTTTAAGAAATAGTATTTCAGAATGAAAAGCCAAAATCATCTTCCATTTTAAACTTAAAATTGAAAATTCAAAGAGGAAACCGAATTAGCCCATGCTTAGTTCTCGGTTTCTGAATGTTGGAATTTAAACATAATTCATGAATAATAAAAAAAAAAAATTGATACATGAATTAGATTATTTAATATTCATGCATTTATTTAAATCATGTATCCAAATGTTTCTTTGTATCATATTATTCATAGTATATAGGAAAAGTCATTAATTAGTCTATTAAGTTCATACAATGTATTTGGGATCCTTTGTACCTATAAAAGGCCTTGCGTTTGAGACATTTTATAAAGCCAAGCCATGGAATACAAATATTTTTGGAGAATTCTGTTAATTTTTCTATCTAGTCTTTAAGGTTATGGGTTTAGGGTTTAGGGTTTGGATTTTTTTTTGGGGCAAATACCACTAGTGTGGCTTATTTTATAAAATAGGAAATGAGAATTCACATAAAGGAAGGCGACATAAACCTGACCTCCTGTAAATGAAAAAAATTACAAATGTCTCAAATGAAGCGCAAATGACATTAAACGAATTGTGTCTAAAAAGCTAGCGAATAATACTCAAGGGTATTCCCAAGGATAAATCTTTGGGTGATAATACACAGACATCGATCGTGTCATGCGTCTGGTTTGCAGTTTTTGGGACACCGTGTGCAGGCCATGTCCGGGACACGTCCTGGCTGTGGCAGGGATGCAACCTGATTTTCAGGAATTTCTAGGCAGTTTGTGGGCACCGTGTACCGGCCACATCCGGGACGTGTCCTGGCAGCGGTAGGGACACAACATTATTTTCAAGCATTTCTAGGCAGTTTTTAGGCATGGTATGCAGGCAATGTTTGGGACGCTTCCCGACCATATTAGAGACGTAAGCAGATTTTCAACCAAACGAAGGAAGCACGGTGTGCAAGCCATGTCAGGGGCGCAAGTACGTTCCCAAGCATTCTGGGCAGTTTCTGTTGCATGGTGTAATGCCATATTCGGGTTAAGTCATGACCACGATAGGGACGCAGCCTGATTTTCAGGCATTTTTTGACAGTTTCTGGGCACTGTGTTCAAAGCCATGTCCGAGACGTAGCCTGATTTTCAAGCATTTCAAGGTAGTTTTTGGGTCACGGTGTGCAAGCCATGTCTAGGACGCGTCCGAGCCACAGCAGTGATGGAGCCTAACGTGGCCGAGAAGCATCCCGAAAATTGCCTGCATACCGTGCCCACAAACTGCCTAGAAATGCCTGAAAATAAAGTTATGTCCCTATTGCAGCCAGGACGTGTCCCAGACGTGGATTACACATGGTGCCCACAAACTGCCTAGAAATTCCTGAAAATTAGGTTGCGTCCCTGCTGCAGCCAGGACGTGTCCCGGACATGGCCTGCACACTGTGTCCCAAAAACTGCAAACCAGACGCATGACACGATCGATGTCTATGTACTATCACCCAAAGATTTATCCTCGGGAATACCCTTGAGTATTATTCACTAGATTTTTAGACACATTTTGTTTAATGTTATTTGCGCTTAATTTGAGACATTTGTAATTTTTTTCACTTACAGGAGGTCAGGTTTATGTCGCCTTCCTTTATGTGTATTCTCATTTCCTATATTATAAAATAAGCCACATTAGTGGTATTTGCCAAAAAAAAAAAAAAAGGCAAAACCCAAAAAACTAAAAAAAAAAATTCACAAAATTCTCAAAAAAAATTTGTATTCCATGGCTTGGCTTTATAAAATGTCTCAAACACAAGGCCTTTTATAGGTACAAAGGATCCCAAATACATTGTATGAACTTAATAGACTAATTAATGACTTTTCCTACATACTAAGAATGATATGATACAAAGAATCATTTGGATACAAAATTTAAATAAATGCATTTATATTAAATAAACTAATTCATATATCAAATTTAATTTTTTTCATTATTCATGAGTCATGTTTAATTTCCAACATTCAGAAACCGAGAACTAAGCATGGGCTGATTCGGTTTCCTCTTTGAATTTTCAATTTTAAGTTTAAAATAGAAAATTATTTTTGTTCTTCATTCTGAAATACTATTTCTTAAAATCGAAGATTACATTTGATTTAAAATTATGAAAAATTATTACATGGATTTTTTTATTCAGTAAAATATATTCGCATTCTATTTTTTAAATGTTGTATAAAATATATCATTCAAATTAACTTGAAATGATATTATATTTCCAGCTCAAGAAGAAGCATTGATTCACCAGCCACTGGGTAAGAAATGAGGACACATTTCCTACTGGGATTTCAACTGTTGTCATTGCTTTTGAACACAGTAAGTATCTATTTTCCATTTAATGTTTTAGTTAAAAGAAATTATTGTTTATCTAGACTTTATTTTTGCAAGCAGAAGAAGTTAGTTTTAAGTAATTTTTTAGCTAAATATTTAAAAAAAAGAAGATAAAAACTATAAATAGTCATGGGAATGCTAATTCATCTCTTGAATTTGTTGAGAGTTCATTGTATGTCTTAGCGATGATGTTGTTAATTATTATGACTTTTGTGCTATCATCCGATAATATATTAATAATCTATTATATTTTTATGTTCAGATTTCTCAGCAGTCGAGTCAAAACGGCATGTAACACTCTTCTACTAGAAAAGTATTTTTGTTAACAGTAGCTTTTAAAGTAAGTGTTCTCTCACAAATTGCCAATTACAACAAGAATTCTTATAATTGCTTTAAGACATATTTGCTAGATGTCTTGTACACAATTATTCAAAACCACAGCTATGCACTATGCATATATTCCTTGATCATAATATAAAGTGATTTCCTTTCCTTCAATACTTCCCTAAAGTTGGAGTGTGAATGTCAAGAACTCAAAATTTTCTAAGTTGTCAGTGAAAAACAACTTATTCCAGTGATTTAGTAAATAACCACCTATTTGTTGTCCCATTTCATTGTAGATTATCTCAATTTTGCTACATTAATTTTTTTTCTTGTACTGTGTGGTAATCCAACTCAATGTATTTTGTTCATTCGTGGTACATTGGGTTAACAGCAACATGCAGACTCTAGCACTAGTACTTTAAGTATAGACAGTCATATGATAAAGTCCTTAATTTTGATCCCTCTACTTTGTATAAATCCTTTAGCAATAAGTCAAGCCTCACAAACTTGTAAGGTGCTATAAGAATGGTATTTAATTTTGAAGGCCCATTGCCTGCACACCATGTCCATGACGCGTCCTGGACATGGCCTGCGTCCCTGCCACATCCTGGACATGGTCTTCACACCGTGTCCCAAAAACTGCCTACAAATGCCCAAAAATCAGGCTGCATCCATCCAGTAGCCTCAACGCATCCCGAAAATTGCCTACACACCGTATCTATGACATTGCGTAGAAATACGTGAAAATTAGGATGTGTCCCTGCAGCATTCTGGACATGGCCTGCACACCGTGTCCCAGAAATTACCTAGAAATGCCTGAAAACTAGGTTGCATCCCTGTCGCAGCCTAGATGCCTCCCGGACATCGCCTGCACACCGTGTTCCAAAAACTGCTTAGAAATACCTAAAAGTCAAGATACATCCCTGTCGCATCCTAGACAAGGCTTGCACACGGTGTCCTAGAAACTGCCTAAAATTGCTTGAAAATCAGGCTTCGTCCCTGCCGTGCCCTTGACGCGTCCCGGACATGGACTGCACACCGAGTCCTAAAATTTGCCAAGAAATGCCTAAAAATCAAGCTGCGTCCCTATCGCGGCCAGGACACGTCCCGGACATGGTCGGCACATTGTGCCCACAAACTGCCTACAAATGCCATAAGATCCGACTGTGTCCTTACGGCGGCTAGGAGGTGTCCCGGACGTGGCCTACACACCGTGGCCAAAAACTTGCTAAAAATGCCTGAAAATTAGGATACGTCCTTGCCGTGGCCCAGACACATCCCGATCATGGCCCGCACACCGTGTTCCAGAAACTGCCTAGAAATGCCTTAAAATCAGGCTGCGTACCTGAAGCGCCTGACATGGCTTGCACACTGTGTCCAAGAAATTGCCTAGAAATGCTTGGAAATTAGGTTGCATCCTCGCCGCAACCCTGACGCGTCCCGGACATTGCCTGCACACTGTGTTAAAATGGCTTCACTCAAAATTATTTTTTTTATTTTCGACCGTCGTGTTTTTGTTGTGTGTTCGTTCTGAAGCAAGAGAGTTTGTAATAGACGGTGAAAATAATTTATGGGCAGTTCCATTTTCTGTTGACGAGTTCAACAAATGGGCTGAGAAAACTCGTTTTCAGATTGAGGATTCTTTAGTTCTGAAGTATGATTCGAAGACTGATTCAGTGCTGGAAGTGACCGAGGAAGACTACAAAATCTGCAACAACACCAATCCAATAAAATCACACCATGATGGAGAAACTACAATTTCACTAGAAAAATCAGGTCTATTTTTCTTCACCAGTGGAGCTAAAGAAAATTGCTAGAAGGGTCAAAAGCTTGAGGTTATGGTTCTGTCCAATAAACATGGGTCTAGCCACCAATCTACAGCGCAGGCACCTTCTCTTCATCATCACCGTCACCACTACCATGCACCGGGGCCAGCCCCAACTAATGGTGGTACTGGTCTAAAGGCGGCGGTGGGATTTATTTATGTCACTGCGACGGTGGAAAGTTTGGTTTCATTGTGTAGACTAATTTTATTATTCTTGGTTGTAAGATTGAGCTACATTTTATTTTTATTATTCTTTGTCACGTCTATATTTCTTGCTTTTAATTCAAAATTAATTGAAGAAAAACCCTAAACCCTATGACCTAGAATCTGCCTAGAAATGCCTGAAAATTAGACTTCGTCCCTGTCGTGGCTATGACGCGTCCCGAACTTGGCCTGGACACCAAGTCCCAGAAATTACCTAGAAATGCCTGAAAATCAAGCTGCGTCTCTGTTGCGGCCAGGATGCGTCCTGAACTCGGCCAACACACCGTGTCCACAAACTACCTAGAAATACCTGAAAATGAGGCTGCGTCCCTACCTGGCCAGGAGACATCCCGGACATGGCCTGTACATCATCCCCCGAAACTACCCGAAATTACCTGAAAATCAAACTCCGTCCCTGCCATGGCCCTAACGCGTCCTTGACATGACCTGCACTCCATGACCAAGAAACTAATGAGAAATTCCTGAAAATCTGGCTGCGTCTATGATAAGGCTTGCACACCGTGCCCAAAACCTTCTAAAAAATGCTTGAAAATCAGGCTGCGACCCCGCCATGGCCTGATTGCATCCCGGATGTGGCCTTCACACCGTATCCCAGAAACTGCCTAGAAATGTTTGAAAATCAGGTTGCGTCCCTACCACATCCTGGACATGGCCCGCACATCGTGTCCCAGAAACTACCCACAAATGCCTGGAGATCAGGCTGCATCCCTACAAGAGCCCTGACGCCTCCCGAACATTGCCTTCACACTGTGTCTAAGAAAATGTATAGAAATATGTGAAAATTAGGATGTGTCCCTGTAGCATCCTGGACATGGCTTGCACACTGTAACCCAGAAACTGCCTAGAAATAACTGAAAATCAGGCTGCGTCCCTGCCACGACAGGAAGCGTCCCGGACATGGCCATCACATGGTGCCCAAAAACTGCCCATAAATGCCTAAAAATCAGGCGGCGTCCCTGCCGTATCCTGACATTACCTACACAACATGTCCCAAGAACTGTCTAGACATGCCTGGAAGTCAGGTTGCATTTCTGCCGCGATTAGGACGCTTCCCGGACATGGCTTGAACATCGTGCCAAAAAACTGCCCTGAAATGCTTGAAAATTAGGCTCTATCCCTCCTGTGGCTCGGACACGTCCTGGACATGGCCTGCACATCGTAACCTAGAAACTACCTTAAAATGCCTGAAAATCATGTTGCGTCTCTGTCGTGGGCATGACTTATCCTGAATATGGCATGTACATCGTGTCCCAGAAACAGCCCAAAATGCTTGGGAAAGTGCTTGTGCCCCTGACATGACCTGCACACCGTGCTTCCTTCATTTGGTTGAAAATCTGCTTGCGTCCCTAGCGCGGTCGGGAAGTGTCCCAAACATTGCTTGCATACTGTACCCACAAATGGCAGAGAAATGCCTGAAAATAAGGTTTTGTCCCTACCGCGGTCAGGACGAGTCCCAGAGGTTTAATATAATTTGCGCTTCATTTGAGACATTTGTAATTTTTTTCATTTACAGGAGGTCAGGTTTATGTCGCCCTCCTTTATGTGTATTCTTATTTCCTATTTTATAAAATAAGCCACACTAGTGGTATTTGCCAAAAATAAAAATAAAAAAAAACACCCCAAACCCTAAAAAACCCTAAACCCATAACCCTAAAGACTAGATAGAAAAATTCACAGAATTCTCAAAAAATATTTGTATTCCATGGCTTGGCTTTATAAAATGTCTCAAACACAAGGCCTTTTATAGGTACAAAAGATCCCAAATACATTGTATGAACTTAATAGACTAATTAATGACTTTTCCTACATACTATGAATAATATGATACAAAGAATCATTTGGATACATGATTTAAATAAATGCATGAATATTAAATAAATTAATTCATGTATCAAATTTAATTTTTTTCATTATTCATGAATCATGTTTAATTTCCAACATTCAGAAACCGAGAACTAAGCATGGGCTAATTCCGTTTCCTCTTTGAATTTTCAATTTTAAGTTTAAAATAGAAAATTATTTTGGTTTTTCATTCTGAAATACTATTTCTTAAAATAGAAGATTACATTTGATTTAAAATTATGAAAAATTATTTCATGGATTTTTTTAGTCAGTAAAATATATTCGTATTCTATTTTTTAAATGTTGTATAAAATATAACATTCAAATTAACTTGAAATGATATTTTATTTCCTGCTCAAGAAGAAGCGTTGATTCACCAGCCACTGGGTAAGAAATGAGGACACATTTCCTACTGGGATTTCAACTATTGTCATTGCTTTTCAACACAGTATGTATCTATTTTCCATTTTATGTTTTAGTTAAAAAAATTTTGTTTGGCTAGACTTTATTTTTGCAAGCAGAAGAAGTTTGTTTTAAGTAATTTTTTAGCTAAACATATAAAAAAAAAAGAAAGAAAAAAGAAAAAACTATAAATAGTCATGTGAATGCTAATTCATTTCTTGAATTTGTAGAGGGTTCATTGTATGTCTTAGCGATTATGTTGTTAATTATTATGGCTTTTTCGCTATCATCCAATAATATATTAATAATCTATTATATTTTTATGTTCAGGTTTCTCAGCAGCCGAGTCAAAACGAAATGTAACACTCTTCTACTAGAAAAGTATTTTTGTTAACAGTAGCTTTGAAAGTAAGTGTTCTCTCACAAATTGCCATTTATAACAACAATTCTTATAATTACTTTAAGACATAATTGCTGGATGTCTTGCACACAATTATTCAAAACCACAGCTATGCACTATGCATATATTCCTTGATCATAATATAAAGTGATTTCCTTTCCTTCAATACTTCCCTAAAGTTGGAGTGTGAATGTCAATAACTCAAAATTTTCTAAGTTGTCAGTGAAAAACAACTTATTCTAGTGATTTAGTAAATAACCAACTATTTGTTGCCCCATTTCATTGTATATTATCTCAATTTCCCCAATTTTTTTTTCTTGTACGGTGTGTTAATCCAACTCAATGTATTTTCTTCATTCGTGGTACATTGGGTTAACAGCAACATGCAGACTCTAGCACCAATTCTTCAATTATAGACATTAATATGATGAAGTCCTCAATTTCGATCCCTCCCCTTTGTATAAATCCTTTAGCAATAAGTCAAGCCTCACAAACTTGTAAGGTGCTATAAGAATGGTATTTAAATTTTGTAGACACATTGCCTGCACACCATGTCCATGACGTGTCCTGGACATGGCCCGTGTCCCTGCCACGTCCTGGACATGGCCTACACACCATGTCCCAAAAACTAACTACAAATGCTTGGAAATTAGGCTGCATCCATACAGTAGCCCTGACGTGTCCCGAACATTACCTGTACACCGTATCTAAGACATTGCATAGAAATATGTGAAAATTAGGATGTGTCTCTGCAGCATTCTGGACATGGTCTACACAGAGTGTCCTAGAAATTGCCTAGAAATGCCTGAAAACCAAGCTGCATCCCTGTCGCGGCCTAGACGTGTCCCAGACATCGCCTGCACACCGTGTTCCAGAAACAGCTTAGAAATACATGGAAGTCGAGATACGTCCCTGTCGCATCCTAGACAAGGCCTGCACACGGTGCCCTAGAAACTGCCTAAAATTACTTGAAAATCAGGCTTCGTCCCTATCATGGCCATGGCTCATCCCGGACATGGACTTCACACCGAGTCCCAAAATTTGCCAAGAAATGCCTGAAAATTAGGATGCGTCCCTTTCGCGGCCAGGACACGTCCTAGACTTGGCCGGCACATCGTGCCCACAAACTACCTACAAATGTCTGAAAATCAGGCTGTGTCCCTACCGCGGCTAGGAGGCATCCGGAACGTGGCCTACACACCATGGCCAAAAACTTGCCAAAAATGCCTGAAAATCAGGCTCCGTCCTTGTCGTAGCCCGGACGAATCCCGGTCATGGCCTGCACACCGTGTCCCAAAAACTGCCTAGAAATGCCTTAAAATGAGGCTGTGTCTTTGATGCGTCCTGGACATGGCCTGCACACTGTGCCCAAGAAACTGCCTAGAAATGCATGGAAATCAGGTTGCATCCCTACTGCGGCCCTAACGCATCCCGTATATTGCCTGCACACCCTGTTAAAATGGCTTCACTTAAAATTATTTTTTCATTTTTGGCCGTCGTGTTTTTGTTGTGTGTTCGTTCTGAAGCAAGAGAGTTTGCAATAGACGGTGAAAATAATTTATGTGCAGTTCTATCTTCTGTTGATGAGTTTAACAAATGGGCTGAGAAAACTCATTTTCAAATTGGGGATTCTTTAGTTCTGAAGTATGATTCCAAGACTAGCTCAGTGCTGGAAGTGACCGAAGAAGACTACAAAATTTGCAACAACGCAAATCCAATAAAATCACACCATGGTGGAGAAGCTACAATTTCGCTAGAAAAATTAGGTCTATTTTTCTTCATTAGTAGAGCTGAAAAACATTGCTAGAAGGGTCAAAAGCTAGAGGTTATGGTTATGTCCGATAAATATGGCTCCAGCAACCAATCTGCCGCGCAGGACCTTCTCCTCATCATCACCGTCACCACTACCATACACCGGCGCCAGCCCCGACTAACAGTGCTACTGGTTTAAAGGTGGCAGTGGGGTTTATTTGTGGTACTGTGACGGTGGGACGTTTGGTTTCGTTGTGTAGACTAATTTTATTATTCATGGGTTGTAACATTGAGCTACATTTTATGTTTATTATTCTTTATCACGTATATATTTCCTGCTTTTAATTCAAAATTAGTTGACGAAAAACCCTAAACCCTATGACCCAAAATCTACCTAGAAATGCCTGAAAATTAGACTGCATCCTTGCTGTGGCCATGACGCGTCCCGAACTTGGCCTGCACACCAAGTCCCAGAAATTACCTAGAAATGCCTGAAAATCATGCTGCGTCTCTGTCGCGGCTAGGATGCGTCCCGAACTTGGGCAACACACCATGTCCACAAACTGCCTAGAAATGCTTGGAAATCAGGCCGCATCCCTACCTAGCCAGGAGGCGTCCCGGACATAGCCTATTCACCGTCCCCAAAAACTAGCCATAATTTCCTGAAAATCAAGCTCCATCCCTGCTGTGGCCCTAACGCATCCTTGACATGACCTGCACACCGTGACCTAGAAGCTAACAAGAAATGACTGAAAATTAGGTTGCGTCTAGGACAAGGCTTGCACACTGTGCCCAAAAACTTCTCAAAAATGCTCGAAAATCAGGCTGCAACCCCGTCGGGGCCTGAATGCATCCCGGACTTGGCTTGCACACCGTATCCCAGAAACTGCCTAGAAATGCTTGAAAATCAGGCTGCGTCCCTGCTACATCCTGGACATGGCCTGTACACCGTGTCCCAGAAACTACCCACTAATGCCTGGAAATCAGGCTGCATCCCTGCAGTAGCCCCGACACATCCCGAACATTGCCTGCACACCGTGTCCAAGAAAATGCGTAGAAATACGTGAAAATTAGGATGTGTCCATGTAGCATCCTGGACATGGCCTGCACCGTGCCCCCAAAATTGCCTAGAAATGCCTGAAAACTAGACTGCATCCTTACCGCGGCCCAGACGAGGCCCGAACATGGACTGCATATCGAGTCCCAGAAATTGCCTACAAATGCTTGAAAATCAAGCTGCGTCCCTACGACAACTAGGACGCGTCCCGGACGTGGCTTGCACACAGTGCCCAAAAACTTCCCAGAAGTGCCTGAAAATCTGGTTACGTCATTGTCGCGGCCGAACGCGTCCTAGTCATGGCCTGCACACCATGTCCCAGAAAACTGCCTAGAAATACCTGAAAATCCGGTTATGTCCCTGACTCGTCCTGGACATGACCTGCACATCGTATCCTAAAAACTACCTAGAAATGCCTAGAAATCAGGTTGCATCCCTACCACGGCCCAGACGCGTCACAGACATTGCCTGCACACCGTGTTAAAATTGCTTCACTCAAAAATAGTTTCTTATTTTCGACCATCATATTTTTCCTGTGTGTTCTTTCTGAAGCAAGAGAGTTCGTAGTGGGCTGTGAAAATAATTTATGGGCAGTTCCATCTTTTGTTGACTAGTTCAACAAATGGGCTAAGAAAACTCATTTTTAAATTGGGGATTCTTTAGTTCTGAAGTATAATTCCAAGACTCATTCAGTGCTGGAAGTGAACGAGGAAGACTACAAAATCTACGACAACGCTAATCTAATAAAATCACACAATGATAGAGAAAATCAGGCGATGTCCTAGCCATGGCCATGACGTGTCTCAGACTTGGCCTGCACACCGAGTCCCAAAAATTGCATAAACATGCCTGAAAATCAGGAGGCGTCCCTGTCGCGATCAGGATGCATCTCGGACTTGGCCAGCACACCATACCCACAAACTGCCTAGAAATGCCTAAAAATCAGGCTGTGTCCCTACCTGGCCAGGGGGCGTCCCGAACATGGCCGGTAAATCGTGCCCAAAAACTGCCTGAAATTGCCTAAAAATAGGCTCCGTCCCTACCCTGGCCAGGACGCGTCCCGGACATGGCCTGCACATCGTGACCCAGAAACTGATAAGAAATGCCTAAAAATCAAGCTGCGTCTAGGACATGGTCCGCACACCGTGCCCAAAATCTCCCTAAAAATGCTTGAAAATCAGGCTGTGTCCCTGCCAGGCTAGGATGCGTCCCGGACATGGCTTGTTCACCGTACCCAGAAATTGCCCAAAATTACCTAAAAATCAGGCTCTGTCGTTGCCATGGCTCGGACGCATCTTGGACATGACCTGCACACTGTGACGCAAAAACTAACGAAAAATGCTTGAAAATCAGGCTACGTCTAGAACATGGCCGGTACACCATGCCCAAAAACTTCCCAGAAATGCCTAAAAATCAGGACCCGTCCCTGCCTGGCCAGGAGGCGTCTCGGACATGGCCTGTATACCATGCCCAAAAACTGCCCAGAATTACCTAAAAATCAGGCTCTGTCCTTATTGTGGCCCGGACGTGTCACGAACATGACATGCACGTCGTGACCTAGAAACTGATAAGAAATACCTGAAAATCAGGCTGCGTCTAGGACATGGCCTACACACTGTACCCAAAAACTTCTCAGAAATGCCTGAAAATCAGGTTGCGTCCTTGGTGTGGCCTGGGCGTGTCCCGGACATGGCCTGCATATAGTGTCCCAGAAACTGCCTAGAAATGCCTAAAAATCACATGGCCTGCACACCGTGTCCCAAAAATTGCCTCGTGTCCAAGAAATTGACTAGAAAAACGTGAAAATCAGATGTGTCCCTGCAGCATCCTGGACATGGCCAGCACATCGTGTCCCAAAAACTGCCTAGAAATGCCTGGAAACCAGGCCCTATCCCTGTTGCGGCCCAGATGCGATCCTGACATTGCTTGCACATTGTGTTCCAGAAATTGCATAAAAATAACTGAAAGTCAGGATACATCCCTATCGCAACCTGGAGATGGCCTGCACACCATGTCCCAGAATTGCCAAAAATTGCCTAAAAATCAGGCTCCGTCCTTGTCGTGGTCATGAAGCATCCCGAACATGGCTTGCACACCGAGTCCTAGAAATTTTCAAGAAATGCCAGAAAATCAGGCTGCGTTTAGGGCATGGCCTGCACACCATGCCCAAAAATGCCAGAAAATTAGGCAACGTCCCTACTGCGGCCTGAACGCATTCTGGACATGGCCTGCAATAGTGTCCCAAAAACTGCCCAGAAATGCTTAAAAATCGGTTGCGTCTTTGTCGCATCTTGGACATGGCATGCACACCATGTTGCAGAAACTACCTAGAAATGTTTGAAAATCAGGCTGCATCCCTGCAGCAGTCCTGACGCGTCTAGGACACTACCTGCACATCGCTCCGGCCACCAATCTACAACATGGGCACCTTCTATTCATCATCACCATCACCACTACCATGCACCTATGCCAGCCCTGACTAATGGCGGCACTGTTCTGAAGGCAGTGGAGGGGTTTATTTGTGGCACTACGACAACAAAAAGTTTGGTTTTGTTGTGTAGACTAGTTTTATTATTCATGGGTTGTAACGTTGAAGTACATTTTATTTTCATTATTCTTTGTCATGTATATATTTCCTACTTTTAATTCTAAATTAATTAAAAAAAACCAAAAACCCTATAACCTAGAAATTGCCTGGAAATCAGGCTGCGCCCCTATCGTGGCCATGACATGTCCCAAACTTGGCCTATACACCAAGTCCTAGAAATTGCCTAGTAATGCCTAAAAATTAGGCTGCATCTCTATTTCGGCCAGGATACGTCCTAGACTAGGTCTGTACAACGTACCCACAAACTACCTAGAAATGCCTGAAAATCAGGCTGCGTCCTTACCTGGCCAGGATGTATCCCGGACATGACCTGCACACCGTGTCCTAGAAACTGCCCAGTATGCTTGGGAATGTGCCTGTGCCCTTGACATAGCCTGTACACCTTGCTTCCTTCATTTGGTTGAAAATCTGCTTGCATCCCTAACGTGGACGGGAAGCATCCCAAACATTGCCTACACACCATACCCACAAATTTTCTAGAAATGCCTGGAAATGAGGCTATGTCCCTACCGCGACCAGGACACCTCTCGGACATGGCTTGCACACTCTGGCCAGAAGTGCCTGAAAATCATTCTATGTCCCTGCCGTGTCCTGGACATGACCTGTACATCATGTCCCAAAAACTGCCTAGAAATGTTTGGAAATCAAGTTGCGTCCCTGACGCAGTCCAGAAGCGTCCTGGGCATGGCTCGTACATTGCTTTCCAGAAACTACCTAGAAATACATGAAAATCAGGATGTGTCCCTACTGTATCCTGGACATTGCCTTCACACCATGTCCCAAAAACTACCTACAAATGCTTGAAAATTAGGTTGGGTTCCTATTTCATTCAAGACGTGTCCCAGACATGGCCTGCACACCGTGCCCAAAAACTACCCTGAAATGCCTGAAAATGAGGCCCCATCCCTACCGTGGCTCGGAAGTGTCCTGGACTTGGCCTATACACCGTAACCCAGAACTGTCTAGAAACGCCTAAAAATTAGGCTGAGTCCCTGCTGCGGTCAGGATACGTCCTTGACATGGCCTATACACAGTGTCCAGAAATAGTTAAAAAATGCCTGAAAATCAAGCTGCATCCCTGCCATGACCATAACTTGTCCTGAATGTGGCCTACACACCATGTCCCAGAAACTGTCCAGAATGCTTGGCAATGTGCTAGCTCCCCTAACATGGCCTCCACAGCGTGCTTTCTTTGTTTGGTTGAAAATCTGCTTATGTCCCTAACATGGTCAGGAAGCATCCCGAACATTGCCTGCACACCGTGCCCACAAACTTCCTAGATACACCTGAAAATCCCGAACATGGCCTGCACACTGTGCCCACAAACTGCCTAGAAATGCCTGACAATCAAGTTGCGTCCCTATTGCAGCCAAGACGTGTAGGATATTGGCCTACACACCGTGTCCTAAAATTTTCCTAGAAATGTGATGTGATCAAGGAAGCATAAGTACCAAATTCAAGTCCAAAGTCGAGCCCGAGTAAAGATCCGTTGATAGTCAAGGGATTGATGACGCGATCGAGGGCCAAGCACGTGAAAGAGGTGATGGGATTGGTCGTCAAAGTAACGATCTATGAAACAATGTTCGGGATGCAAAATGGAGCAAGTTTCATGTTGGGTACGAAGGCCGAAGAGTATTGGATCAACATGTTTAAAGCTGAAGAAAATAAAGCTGGAGCATTAAACCATGTTGTCGCACAGGTTCAAAGTCCTGCGATCGCATACACCTAGTAGAAGTCCCAAAGTCGTAGACCAATTGCACTATGTGACCACATGCTCTAAAGCTATGCGGCCACATAGGCCAAGTCCGAGGCGAATTTTTCCAAATTTTGCGTCTTTTTCATTATTTTAATAGAATTTCATTATTAGTAGATTTTTACCATAATTAGGCTATTGTGAACGAATTTTGCATTATTCTTAGATATTTTTCCTAGTTTACTTAGGATATCTAGGAAAGTATAAATACTTTATTCCTTATTGTAAAACATTACAACTCTGATATTATTGAATATTATTCGTGAGGCATTAATTGCTTTCTCTCATTCTTCGTTGAACAACTTGTGAACTTATCAAGATTAATATTGTGACATTCAAATCAACTAGGTGAGATTCATTTAAATTGTGTAATCAAGAGGTCCGCATATTGTTGGCAATTCAGGTTGCTTGGTTCTAGTTTATTAGCTTTAATCCAAAACCTTGTCTTTGGCTTTCTTGGGTTTGATTCTCAATTTGTTGTGGGTTTGGCAGTGATCGCGCTACACGGTGTCACATCAGTTGGTATCAGAGCTTAGGCTCCAATTCAAGGTTATATCCCTTTTAAATTCTTATCGAGTCTTTGTTTCTAGTTTTTCTTCGTTCTTCATGTTCTTCTGTCCAGTAAAATTCTTGAGTGCTTGATCTGAATTCTTTTTGTCTAAAACTTCAAAAGTTATTTTTGGACAAGGCAACTTCTGTTTCTTATGTTGGTGTCGTAGTTAAAGTTCGGGTCCCAAAAAAAAGAATTTGTACTGTTCATCGTACAGTAGCAGAAAAAGAAAAAAGTAGAAAAAGTAAAAGGAAGTCGAAAAAAGTACCATTCACGTATACTGTTCAATTTTTTTGTAATTTATTTGCAAATTAATCCCTTGTTTTCTTAAATTGTCTTTCTTAGTCCAAATCAATTCAAGAACCACTTTCTTGAATTTCAAATCTTCCAAATTCGAGTCCTTCTTTGTTTTGTAATCTCACTCGCATCTGGTTTGTGTTTCACGAGACTAATTCCTTTTTTGAGTTCCAATTTGTTTTTTGAAGCACGTAGTGAAAGCAACGAGATGTAAAAGGCAGAGTGGTAAGATTAATTTAAGGTGTGAGAGGTAGGAATATTGGTGGAGATGAGTTGGATGGTAATTTGGGAAATATTAAAATGACCATTCATTCTTTCAATTGGAGGAGTGATCCGGAGGCGTACTTAGAGTGGGAGAAGAAGATTGAGTTGATATTCGACTGCCACAATTACTCAGGGGAGAAAAAGGTGAAAATTACGATTCTTGAGTTCTCCAACTATGCAATAACTTGGTGGGATCAAGTGGTGACGATGAGGCAAAGGATTGGGGCACAACCTATAAATACTTGGGAGGAGTTGAAGATGTTAATGCGGAAACAGCTTGTACCTAATCACTATTACCCGGAGCTTCATCAACGATTATAAAATCTATATCAAGACACTAGGAGCGTAGAGGATTACCATCAGGAGATGGAGATGCTTATGATTAGGGCGAACATGGAAGAGGATAGGGAAGCCACTATGGCTCAATTTTTAAGGGGATTGAATAAGGACATTGCCAATGTAGTGGAATTGTAACATTATGTAGAGATTGAAGACATGCTACATGTGGCCATGAAAGTGGAAAAGTAATTGAAACGAAAGGGGACAGTAAGGTATCAAGGTGGATCTTCGATTTCTAATCCTTCTTAGAAGCCAAGGTGGGAAAATAATAAAGGAGATGGAGCTGATGCAAGAGCAAGACCGTAGGTACCAAGAGGAAAGGAGGAAGGAGCTAGCAAGACTACACCAAAGGTAGAATTCTAACCATCAAGGAATCGAGACATCAATTGTTTTTGTCGCTTAGGAGTTGGACACATTGCTTCACAATGTCCAAATAAATGAACCACGATTTTGCGAGACAACAGGGAAGTGGAGACCGAGAGTAAAGGTTATTATGAAGACATGCTGGAGTTGGAGGACGCTAGGGAGTTGTTGGTTACGAGCGAGCACTTAGCACTCAAATCAAGGCGGATGACTTGGAGCAGCAGCGGGAAAATATATTCCACACACGGTGTCACGTCAATGAAGAGGTATGCAGTGCAATAATTGATGGTGGAAGTTGTACAAACATAGCTAGCACTAATGTAGCGGAAAAATTGGGATTAACACTATTAAAACATCATAGACCATATAGGTTGCAAGAGGTTAAGGTGACAAAAAGGGTGTTGATTGATTTTTCCATTGGGAATTATCATGATGAGGTGTTATGTGATGTTGTACCTATACATGCGGGGCATATTTTGTTGGGGCAACCTTGGCAATATGATAGGAAAACAATGCATGATGGGTATAAAAATAAATATAGTTTTGTGAAAGAGGGAAAGTTATCACTCTTGCGCCATTAACACTGAGACAAGTGTATGGGGACCAAATCAAATTGAAAAATGAGGAAGAAAAGAGCGTGAGAAAGTTAGAGAAAAAGAGAGAAAATAGTGGGGTGGCTGGTGAGGAAGAAAAGAGAGTGGGGCCACATGAGAGAAAAGAAAAAGAGTCTTTCAAGAGGAGAGAAAAGCTGAAAGTGAATTTCTTTGCAAAAGGGAGTGAATTGAAAAAGGCGATAGTGGAGAGATAACCAATGATTCTTTTGGTATATAAGGAATCACTCCTCAATTTTGAGGAGTCTAACACATCCCTCCCTAGTTTAGTTACTTCTTTATTGTAGGAATTTGAGGATGTGTTTCCGGAATGCAGGAAAAGAGGCCTATAGCATACTTTAGCGAGAAACTAAGTGGGGCAGCTCTAGTTCGAGCCTTGGCCAAAGAGGTAATTTACTAGTTCGAGCTTTATTCTCTAGTTTATTATTCACACTGACCATGAATCATTGAAACATTTGCAGGGTCAAAGTAAGTTGAACAAACGACATGCACGTTGGATGGAATTCATAGAGACTTTTCCATATGTCATTCGATATAAACAAGGCAAGGAAAACATAGTAGCCCATGCCTTGTCGTGAAGGTATGTGCTTCTCACTTCTTTAAGTGCGAAATTACTTGGTTTTGAGTAAGTTAAGAACATGTATGAAAGCGATCTTGATTTTTCTAGCATCTACAATTCATGTAATAAGGGGGCTATTGACAAGTTATTTAACCATGAAGGGTATTTGTTTCGAGAAAATAAATTATGTGTTCCTAATTTTTCAATGCGTGAATTGTTGGTTAGGGAGGCACATAATGGGGGTTTAATGGGTCATTTTAGGGGTAGAAAAGACTTTAGACATGTTAAATGAACGCTTTTATTGGCCTAAAATGAAGATTGATGTAGAACGAAGTTGTAGTCGTTGCATAAGTTGTAAAAAGGCTAAATCAAAGGTTTTACCCCATGGACATTATACACATTTACTAATACCTAGCGAACCTTGGGTTGACATTTCAATGGATTTTGTGTTAGGTTTGCCTAGGACTAAAAAGGGGCGTGATTCAATTTTTGTTGTGGTGGATAGGTTTAGTAAAATGGCACACTTTATACCATGTCACAAAACCAATGATGCCACTAACATTGCGTACTTGTTTTTCCAATAAGTAGTGCGTTTGCATGGTGTTCCCAAAAGTATTGTGTTCGATAGGGATGTTAAGTTTCTTAGTCACTTTTGGTGGGTCTTTTGGAATAAGTTAGGCACGAAATTATTGTTTTCTACAACTTGTCACCCACAAATCGGTGGTCAAACTGAAGTAGTGAATAGAACAATTACACAACTATTGTACACTATGGTTAATAAAAATCTAAAGAATTGGGAAGAATGATTTCCTTTCATTGAGTTTGCATATAATAGGGCCACGCATTCTACTACGTCATTTTCACTATTTGAAATTGATTATGGTTTTAATCCTTTAACACTTATGGATTTAATACCTTTGGCTGTGAATGAACGAGGTAGCTTGGACAGGAAAAAGAAAGCCGAATTGGTAAAGACACTCCATGAAATGGTAAGGGAGCAAATAGAGAGGAAGAACAATCAACGCACAACACAAGCAAATAAAGGCCAAAAATATGTCACTTTCGAACCCGAAGATTGGGTTTGAGTGCATTTCAGGAAAGAGCGATTTTCAAAGCAAAGAAAATCAAAGTTATTACCACGAGGAGATCCGTTCCAAGTGATTGAGAAGATCAACAACAACGCTTATAAGATAGATCTTCCAGGTGAGTATAGTGTTCTCTGCAACCTTCAATGTTTTTTACTTATCTCTTTTCGATGCAAGTGCAGATTAGAGATCGAATCCTTTCAAAGAGGGAGGGGATGATGTGATCCCGGAAGCACAAGTACCAAAGTCAAGTCTAGAGTCGAGCTCGAGAAAAGATTAGTTGATAGTCGAGGGGTCGATGATGCGATCGAGGGCCAAACGTGTGAAAGAGGTGATGGGATTGTTCGTCAAAGCAAAGGTTGATGAAACAATGTTTGAGATGTAAAATGGAGCAAGTCTTGTGTTAGGGACGAAGGACGAAGAGTATTGGATCAACGTGTTTAAAGCTGAAGAAAATGAAGCTGGAGCATTCAACCATGCGGCCACACAAGTCTAAACACCCAACAGAAGTCCCAAAGTCGAAGACCAATTGCACTATACGACCGCATGCTCTAAAGCTATGCGGCTGCATAGGTCAAGTCCAAGGCGAATTTTTCCAACTTTCGCATTTTTTCCTTATTTTAATAGAATTTCATTATTAGTAGATTTTTACCATATTAGGCTATTGTGGACGAATTTTGCATTATTCTTAGATATTTTTCCTAGTTTACTTAGGTTCTCTAGAATAGTATAAATACTTTATTCCTTATTGTAAAACATTACAACTCTCATATTATTGAATATTATTCATGAGGCATTAATTGCTCTCTCATTCTTCATTGAACAACTTGTGAACTTATCAAGATTAATCTTGTGGCGTTCAAATCAACCGAGTGAGATTCATTTAAATTGCATAATTAAGATATCCAAATATTTTCGGCAATTCAGGCAGCTTGGTTCCAGTTTATTGGGTTTAATCCAAAACCTTGTCATTGGCTTTCTTGGGTTTGATTCTCAATTTGTTGTGGCTTTGGTAGTCATCGCGCTACATGGGTTCACATCAAAATGCCTGAAAATAAGGCCGCGTCTTGGACATGTCTTGTACACCGTGTCCCAAAAACCCTAAACCCTAAACACTAAGCCCTAAATCGTAAGCCCTAAGCCCTGGACCCTGAACCGTGAACCTTAGACCCCGGACCCTGAATCCTGAAACCTGGACCTCGAACCCTAAACCTAAAACCCTGAATCCTAAACCCTAAACCATTCTATAACACTTTCTCTCTTTAGCCCAAAACGCTCTCCCTTCTCTCTAGAATGGGAGACAAAGCACAGACTTTCAAAAATCTCGACCCACCACCCGATATTCCACCTTTACCCGGTGGATTTCAACCCCAAACAACACCAGATCAACAACAAAATCAAAATATTACTATTTTGGAAGCGATTGGATTGAATTCTAATAAGAACAATGATGGCACGTTTCCCAATGTCACCAAAACTTCATCTTCTGTAGTGATTCAGGATCTGGGAACATCACCAATGATTCCAGAAGGGCCGAATACCCTAGGGGTGGTGGAGATTGCATCTGAATCGCCCGAAATTGGCAGATCGAATCCCGAGGGGCCGATTTCTGATTTTTCAATTAAACCCTCTATAGAGCTCAGATATATGCACGCGCCATATCATCTGATTACCCATGAGAAGGAGAACCTTCATCTAGAAAATGGTCCAATTCCGACGTCGGACGCGCCCTCACCGGCGATCGCAAGTTACGGCCAGCCGATCGGAAAATCGCAGATTCCGGCCAATCCTGAACTCGTTTCGGAAAACGGAACATACCGTGATGATCAGCATGAAATTTCGCATCTACCTGTGAAAAATAATAATTTTATGACACCGTTGGAAAATCTCCGCCGGTCAACGGCTGGTCAACGGCGGCGCGTGGTGGTCACGCGCCGGTGACACTTCAGCAGAATTTGGGGAATTTTGTTACGGACCCAATTCCATCATCGGATTTACCACGGGAAGTCCCTACAGTAATTAATCAAGCTAGGAAGTCATATGCGGCTGCACTTTCCGGTAAATCTGTAGTCTCTCAAACTGAGCGCAGCCAACGGAAGTCTTTTGCACAGGTTTTGCAAGCCCCACCGGACTCCAATGACCACAGGTTCACCTCTAAGGAACCTTTAATGCATATGGGAGAGCCGCCAGTTGCCTTTACCGAGGAAGAAGAGGACTTTCTTTCTGAACCGTATAAATTTACTCTTGTTGGCAAATTCTCACGTCGCAAGCCCTCCATGATTAAGGTACGTGATAGCTTTCAAAAATTTGGTTTTTGTGGTGATTACATGATTGGACTTATTGATGCGACTCATATTCTAATACACTTGGCACATGAGGATGATTACTCACGCTTATTTCTTAAGCCCTCTTGGTACATCGATGGTTGTCTCATGCGTGTTTTTAAGTGGACGCCCAGCTTTAATCCTAAGCATGAGACTCCTATTGTCCCTATTTGGGTTTCATTCCCATTATTGCCCATTCACTTTCGGGCAAAGAGTAGTCTGTTTGCCCTAGCTAAGGCCATTGGAATCCCACTACGTATTGATGAGGCCACTTCAGATTTACAACGACCCAGTGAGGCACGGGTATGTATTGAGGTTAATTTGGAGTATAAGCTTCCAGATAGGATTTGGATTCAGCGTGAAAAGTGCGGAGGATATTGGCAAACAGTTGTGTATGAGAAGAAGCCAGATTACTGTTTTCGGTGCAGACATTTTGATCATACTGAGGAGCATTGCCGCCCTGCACCACCACCTGCTCTAGTTGTTGACCCTGTTCTTAAGCCTACTATAGAGATGGCCAAGGATAAGGGTAAAGGAAAGGAGGTCGTTATTGAGCCTCCTAAACGATGGATTCCAATTCAGAGAGATCAGAAGAGGCAACACGATGCTAGCACATCTGGAGTTCAGATTCCGCTTTCTGTGTCCACTGTCATCACATCAGTCCCATTACCTACTAGCACTAGCTCACATGCTCAGACCCAGCCATCTGTTCCTCCAGTTGCTCCTCCCTCTGCTACAGCCTTACCAGTTATCATTGTTGTAGATCCAGTTACATCTACCACTCCTTCAACTCCTGCTCAGGCTATCAGTCCACCTATCACTCCATTTTATGATCCTATGTTGGATGAGATGTTGAAGAGGCCACAGACACAGAATTCTACAGCAAACACAGTCAGCAGAGCTTCTTCCATTCCAGGCCCGACACCGGGTAGGGCTCAGGCACATATTTCCACTTCTTCTCCTCCTGTTTGTTATCAAAATGTGGAGGCATCTATTCTATCTTTGCAGTCAGCGCATTCAGATACAGAGGGCTCACCTCAGATTGAGGTTCACCAGCAGGGACCTTTTCGAAGATCTTCTTCTGATGACTTGGTGGGTTTGGATGAGAGGACAGAGGATGATGGATTTATCCCAGTTGTTCGGAAGAGACACCCACGGGCTACTGATACTCCACATCCGAGCAGAAGGATCACTCGGAGTCAGTCACATGATACCTCCTCACATTCTCCTTCCCTATGAATGCCATCATTTGGAATGTGAGAGGTGTAGCTAGTGTAGCTACTCGTCGGCGCCTGAAGAAACTTATACAGCTTCATCAGGTTTATCTTCTAGTTATATTGGAGCCTTTTGTTTTGCGGTAGAATTTTGCATATACACGACGCTATCTGGGCTTCGACATGGGAGCTCAGAATGAATCGAATAAGATCTGGTTTTTCTGGAATTCGGGGACTAATGTTACTGTTATTGTTGATCATCCCCAGTTTCTTCACGTTAGAGTTGAGGATCCCAGACTAGCGCGTGCTATCTATTTGACTCCAGTCTATGCGTCATGCGATGCTGCTATCAGGAGAGATTTGTGGGCGGGTCTTCACCACATCTCCCTCGATATGGACTATCCTTGGCTAGTTGGAGGAGACTTTAATGTTATTACACATGATGGAGAGCGCACTGGTCATAATACCCGTAATCGTGGCACTACTGCTTTCTCTGATATGATGTTAGACTGTGGTTTAGAGGATGCGGGTTTCATTGGAAACTGATATACTTGGACCAATGGACGGGTTAGAAAGAGATTGGATAGGGTACTTATTAATTCTACAGCTGCAGCTTTTTCTCGACAGCTTACAGTGAGACACTTGAATCGGACTTCATCCGATCACTCTCCTTTACTGCTTCAGTGGGTTTCTGATGATGATTTGGGGCCTAGACCGTTCAGATTCCTCAATGTTTGGACCAAGCACCATGATTTTTTAGCCTTTGTCTCCCAGAAGTGGTCGCTCCCTACTCATCTCACAGGGATGACCGCTCTTTGGGAGAAGTTCTTCAGGCTGAAACAGGGTCTGCGCCGGTGGAACCGACATGTATTTGGAGATATTTTCCAGCGGGTGCGCAATACTGAGGTCGGGGTTGATGAGGCTGAGATAATATATGATAGAGATCCTACACCGGAGAACCGTAACTTACTACATCAGGCCGAGGCAGTTTTGAACCGGACCTTGTCTATTGAGGAGGGCTTTTGGAAGCAAAAGGCCGGTTCACGTTGGGCATGTGAGGGTGATCACAATACTCGATATTTTCATGCGATGGTTCAGGGGCGTAGGATCAAATCGCGTATCAGGTCTATCATGACATAGGCGGGGGAAGTGTTATCTACTCCTACTGATATTCAGAACTCGGTTGTTGCTTTCTACCAGGATCTCTTATCTGCTCCTCCACAACCCTTGGACCACATCCGTTCTGATGTCATTCCGAGGCTATTGACGGTGGACGATAATCTGGCACTAAATCGTCCCCCTTTGATTCATGAGGTACGGGAGGCAGTTTTCAGTATTGATGCTGACAGTGTCGCTGGTCCGGATGGCTTCTCATCCCTATTCTTCCAGCATTGCTGGGATATCATTCAGGAGGATGTTTACAGGGCGGTATTGGATTTCTTTGATGGTGGTCATCTTCCACGGGGTTTTGCTGCTACTTCTATTGTCTACCGCATGATCTCCTTTCTTCATATGGGAGGACTATTCCGAGTTGAGCATTGGCGAGGAGATGTGACACTTGCACCTTTTTTTGGCATTTCTTTGACCCGTCCTCTCCCACCACCACCTATTATGGTTGTTTGGCGCACTCCACCAGTTGGATCCTACAAGATCAACACTGATGGATGCGTCAAAGATGGATTTGCAAGTGGTGGAGGCATCATTAGGGACCACGCAGGATACTGTATCAGGGCATTCTCAGCATCGTATGGCCCATGTTTCGTTTTGGAGGCTGAACTCAGAGCCATACTAGATGGGCTTCTATTGGCCAGAGGACTTGGGATTTAAGCTATCTGGCTCGAGGCAGATTCAACATTGGCTATTCACTACATTACCAATGGTGGAGGACCATGGTCAATTCAGGGTATTCTTAGACAGATCAGAGACCTCATCTACTTCGATAGAGATACGGTTTCACACATCTACAGAGAAGGCAACTAGGTTGCTGATTCTCTTGCTACAGAAGGCTGGAATCATCGGCACTATCTAGAGTATGGACCACTAGAACTGCCTCGACATATTAGGGCGATAGTGCGGATCGACAGACATGGATTGCCCAGTTTCAGAGGTTCGTAATTTAGGCTATTCTTTATTGTATAGGGAAGTAATAATTTAGGCTATGATTATTAAATTATTTTTATTGTATAGGGAAGTAGTGCTTCCTCGTTTATTGCTTTCATTTTATTATATTCAGTTGTTGCATCACCGCTTTTTGGAGGTCAGGTTCATGCCCCCCTCCTTCCGTGTACTCTTGATTTTTATGAAATAAATATGGTTGGGGAATCCTTAACTCCCATCGACCTTCCTTGGTGAACCCTAAAAAGTCATTAAGGATGTGTGGATGTCTTTACCAAAAAAAAAAAAAAAAAAACCCTAAACCATTCTATTCTATTGTCTACAAAATTACTCAAAATTTATTTGAAAATCTATCGATTTTTCGCTTAAAATGGCTTCACTCAAAAATATTTTCTTATTTTCGATCGTCCTGTTTTTGCTGGGTATTCTTTCTGAGGCAAGAGAGTTCATAGTAGGCAGTGAAAATAATTTATGGGCAGTTCCATCTTTTGTTGACGAGTTCAACAAATGGGCTAAGAAAACTCGTTTTCAAATTGGGGATTCTTTAGTTCTGAAGTATGATTCCAAGACTGATTCAGTGTTGGAAGTGACCGAGGAAGACTACAAAATCTGTAACAACGCCAATCCAATAAAATAACACCATGATGGAGAAACTACAATTTCATTGAAAAAATTAGGTCCATTTTTCTTCATCAGTGAAGCTGATGAACATTGGAAGAAGGGTCAAAAGCTAAAGGTTATGGTTCTGTCTGATAAACATTGCTCCGGCCACCAATCTACAGTGCAGGTACCTTCTCCTCATCATCAACATCACCACTACCATCCACCGGCGCCAGCCTTGACTAATGATGGTACTAGTCTGAAGGCGGCGGAGGGGTTTATTTGTGGCACAGCGACAGTGGAGAGTTTGGTTTTGTTGTGTAGACTAGTTTTATTATTCATGTGTTGTAACGTTGAGCTACATTTTATTTTCATTATTCTTTGTCATGTATATGCTTCCTGCTTTTAATTCTAAATTAATTAAAAAACCCTAAAACCCTAAACCCTATGACCCAAAAATTACCTAGAAATGCCTGGAAATCAGGCTGCGTCCCTACCGTTGCCCGGACATAGCTTGCACACCGTGCCGACAAACTGCCTGAAAATCAGGCTGCGTCCCTACCTAGCCAGGACGTGTCCTGGACATGGCCTGTACACTTTGCCCAAAAACTGTCTAGAAATACTTGAAAATCAGGCTTTGTCCTCGACGTGTGTCGGATATGACCTGCCTAGAAATGCCTAAAAATCAGGCTGCGTCCCAGACATGTCCTGCACACTGTGCCCAAAAACTTCCCAGAAATGTCTAAAAATCAGGCTGCATCCCTACCGTGGCCAGGATGCATCTCGAACATGGACTGGGCACAGTGCCCAGAAATTGTCCAAAAATGTCTGAAAATCAGGCTACATCCCTACCGTGTCCCGGACATAGCCTGTACACCGTGTCCTAGAAACTGCCTACAAATGCCTGAAAATTAGGTTGCGTCCCTGTCGCGTCCTGGACATGGCTTGCACACCATGTCCCAGAAACTGCCTAGAAATGCCTGGAAATTAGGCTGCTTCCTTGTCGCGGCCTAGTCGCATCCTGGACATGGCTTGCACACCGCTTCCCAGAAACTACCTAGAATTACATGAAAATCAGGCTGCATCCCTACTGTATCCTGGACATTCACTGCACACAGTATCCCAGAAACTGCCTAGAAATGCCTAAAAATCAGGCTGCATCCCTGCCACAATTAGGACGCGTCCCGAACTGGGTTGCACACTGCTTCCCAAAAATCACCTAGAAATACTTGAAAATCAAGTTGCGTTCCTGCTATATCCTGGACATTGCCTACACACCGCGCCCAAAAACTACCTAGAAATGTCTGGAAATCAGGTTGCATACCTACCGCGATCAAGACGCATCTCGAACATGGCCTTCACACCGTGCCCTAGAAACTTCCTAGAAATGCCTGGAAATCAGGTTGCATACTTACCACGATCAGGACGTGTCCTAGACATGGCCTGCACACCGTGCCCCAGAATCTACCTAGAAATGCCTGGAAATCAGGTTGCGTACCTACCACAATCAGGACGTGTCCTGGACAAGGCCTACACATCGTGCCCAAAAATAGCCCTAAAATGCTTGAAAACCAGGCTCCGTCCCTGCCGTGGGTCGGACACGTCCTAGAAATAGCATGTACACCGTGACCCAGAGATTGCCTAGAAATGCTTGAAAATTAGGTTACATCCCTATCGCGGCTAGGATTCGTCGTGGACATGGCCTGCACACAATGCCCAGAAACTGTTGAAAAATCCCAGAAAATCATGTTGCGTCCTTGACGTGGCCATGACTTGTCCCAAATATGTCCTGCACACCATGTCCCAAAAACTGCCCAGAATGCTTGGGACGTACCTGCGCCCCAAATATAGCTTGCACATCATGCTTCCTTCATTTGGTTGAAAATCTGCTTACGTCCCTAATGTGGCCGGGAAGCGTCCCAAACATTGCCTGCACACCGTGCCCACAAACTGGCTAGAAATGCATGAAAATTAGGCTGCATCCCTGCCGCGGCCAGGACGCGTCCCGGACATGGCCTGCACACTGTGCCCACAAACTGTTGAGAAATGCCTAAAAATCAGGTTGCGTCCCTGCCGTAGCAAAGACGCGTCCTAGACATGGCTTGTACGCAGTATCCCAGAAACTGCCTAGAAATGACTGAAAATAAGGCTACGTCCTGGATGTGTCCTGCACACCATGTCCCAAAAATCCTAAACCCTAAACCTTAAGCCCTAAACCAACGCTGGACCCTAGACCTTGAACCCTGGACCCTGAACCCGAAACCTTAAACGCTAAACCCTAAACCATTCTATTCTATTTTCTACAAAATTACTCAAATTTTATTTGAAAATCTCTCAGTTTTTCGCTTAAAATGGCTTCATTCAAATATATTTTCTTATTTTTGACCATCGTGTTTTGGCTGTGTGTTCTTTCTGAAGTAAGAGAGTTCGTAATAGGCGGTGAAAATAATTTATGGGCATTTCCATCTTCTGTTGACGAGTTCAACAAATGGGCTGAGAAAACTAATTTTCAGATTGGGGATTGTTTAGTTCCAAAGTATGATTCCAAGGCTGATTCAGTGCTGGAAGTGACTGAGGAAGACTACAAAATCTACAACAACGCCAATCTAATAAAATAACTCCACGATGGGGAAACTACAATTTCACTAGAAAAATCAGGTCCATTTTCGTCATCAGTGGAGCTGAAGAACATTGCCAGAAGTGTCAAAAGCTAGAGCTTATGGTTCTGTCCGATAAACATGGCTCCGGCCACCAATCTACAGTGCAAACACCTTCTCCTCATTATCACGATCACCACTACCATGCACTGGCGCAAGCCTCGACTAACGGTGGTACTGGTCTAAAGGTAGCGGAGGGGTTTGTTTGTGGCACTGGGCGGTGGAAAGTTTGGTTTTGTTGTGATACTAGTTTTATTATTTATAGGTTGTAGCGTCGAGCTACATTTTATTTTCATTATTCTTTGTCGTGGCTCGGATGTGTCCCGGACATGACCTGCACATCGTGACCTAGAAACTTCTCAATGACCATTTCTGCAAGTTTTTAAATTTTAGTGATCGTTTCTGAAAGTTTTTAAACTTCAGTGACCGTTTCTACGAGTTTTTAAACTTCGATGACCCTTTTTTAAAGCGCCACTCGAAACTTAAGTGACGGTTACCGAAAGTTTTAAACTTCAGTGACCATTTTGTAATTTTCGTGCAAGTTTTAGTGACCGTTTGTGAAATTAACCCGTTGGTAAATGTTTTATAAACTTTACCAAACGGAGACAATATATTTCCCAGATGATTTTTTTTCTTTTTTTGTTTGTTTTTCCCCTTGTGTTATAATATAAACTTGTACATAACATGTGCTAAATGAAAATTTGACAAAAGATTTTCCCAACTTTAACATATTTTCTGCATTAATTGGGAATGAAACATTAATGCATTGTTGCTTCAAACGTAAGCACGGTACTAAGTACCACTGTAATCGCGTCAATTGTAATTAATTTAGAAAGATCTTTTAATCCTCGTGTTTTGACTGTTTTGAGAACATTTTCGTGAGAAGCTCGACATCAAATATAATAATTAATTTTTACGATTTTTATTGTTGATTAGTCACCGAATTCATAATAAAATTTCAATCAAATAAAGTGCCATATCAACAATCCTTCGAGGTTTAACGATCACGGAACACTATCGTAGTTTTAACTAACCGGGTTAGGATATATTTGGGGTAATTTCTGCTTCGACTTTTACTTCTGATTCTTCTAAAAAGAGCTTTTTGAGAAAATCATATTGAATCTTTTTTTTTTTGGGGAAGTTCGTGTAAGATGATCTTCTAACAAGAAGAAATATTTATTAAAAAATCATTCTATTTAATCCCCTATTTGATTATCAACAAGAGCTATTTTTTAAATTATCATATCACTACAGTTATCAAATATTGATAAAATATCTCTTATAAAGACGGTGTTATTTAAAGACTATGCAAGACAACGCGATGCTTCACCAGAAATTGTAATATTGAAGACATTGATGTACGAGACATGAATAACTTGATATAAGAATTAAAATCAGGGGAGTAACTGTACCCTTTTTCCTTCGATCAAGTTTTATCTCACTGGATTTTCTTGACAATGTTTTAACGAAACATCATTTTATTACTCCAATTTATTTGTCTCTTTTTTAATTTGTTGGCATTTTTGTCCCATAGGATTTTTTTGTCAAACATGGTTTCAATGAGATGGTTATTGTACAAATAATCACCCAATAGGGAGTGTTGTAAAATAATAAGAAAATTATTTCTGATTATTTAGTACTATCATGATACATATATAAGTCTTACTTAGTTTAAAAGATCTATTTTATTCCAATTATAACTTTTATTTTTGACCTTATAAATATAGGGCGTTAGTTCAGGCTGCTTCTAGGACACGGCCTGCACACCGTACCCAAAAACTTCTCAGAAATGCCTGAAAATCAGGCTGTGTCCCTGCCGTAGCCTGGACGCGTCTTGGACAAGGCCTGCACATTGTATCCAAAAAATTGCCTAGAAATACGTGAAAATATTTGTGTGTCCCTGAAGCATCTTCGACATGGCCTGTACACCGTGTCCCAAAAACTGCCTGGAAACTAGGCTGCATCCCTACCATGGCCCAGACGTGTCCCGAACATTGCCTGAACACCGTGTTCCAGAAACTGCCTAAAAATACCTGAAAGTTTGGATGCGTCCGTGGCATCCTAGACATGGCTTGCACACCGTGTCCTAGAAACTGCCCAGAATTGCCTGAAAATCAAGCTCCATCCATGCCTTGGCCACGATGCATCCCGAATGTGGCCTGCACACCGTGTCCAAAAACTTCCCAGAAATGCTTGAAAATCAAGCTGCGTCCCTGCCGTGGCTCGGACGCGTCCCCGCCATGACCTGTACATCATGTCCTAGAAACTGCCTATAAATGCCTGAAAATTAGGCTACATCCCTGCAGCAGCACCGACACGTCTTGAAAATTGCCTGCATATCGTGTCTAAGAAATTGCCTAGAAATACATGAAAATCTAGATGTGTGCCTGTAGCATCCTGGACATGGCCTGCACACCGTGTCCCAAAAATTGCCTAGAAATGCCTATAAACTAGGCTGCATCCTTGCCACAGCCCAGATGCATCCCAAACATTGCCTGCACACCGTGTTCCAGAAACTACCTAAAAATACCTAAAATTCAGGATGCGTTCCTGCCACATCCTGGACATGGCCAGCACACTGCATCCCAAAAACTGCCCAGAATCGCCTGAAAATTAGGCTCCGTCCCTACCATGGCCATGAGACGTCCCGAACATGGCCTGCACTCCGAGTCCTAGAAATTGCCAAGAAATGCCTAAAAATTAGGCTGCGTCCCAACCGAGGCCAGGATGCGTCCCGGATATGGCCTGCACACCGTGCCCACAAACTGCCTACAAAGACCAGAAAATTAGGATGCGTCCCTACTACGGTTAGGACACGCCCCGGACGTGGCCTACACACCGTGCCCAAAAAATTCCTAGAAATGCCTGAAAATCAAGCTGCGTCCCTGACGTGGCCCGGACGCGTCTCGGTCAAGGCCTGCACACCGTATCCCAAAAACTGTCTAGAAGTGCCAGTAAATCATGCTACATCCCAGTCGCGTCCTGGACATGGCCTGCACACCGTGTCCTAGAAACTGCCAAAAAATGCCTGGAAATTAGGCTGCATCCCTGCAGCAGCCCCGACGCGTCCCGAAAATTGCTTGCTCACCGTGTTCAAGAAATTGCCTAGAAATACATGAAAATCAGGATGTGTCCCTGCAGTATCCTAGACATGGCCTAACACCGTATCCCAGAAACCGCCTAGAAACGCCTAGAAACCAGACTGTATCCCTGCCGTAGCCAAGATGCATCCTGAACATTTCCTGCACACTATGTTCCAAAAACAGCCTAAAAATACCTCAAAGTCAGGATGCGTCCCTGCTGCATCCTCAACATGCCTTGCACGCCGTGTCCTAGAAACTGCCCATAATTGCTTGAAAATCAGGCTCCATCCCTACTGTGGCCATGATGCATCCCAGACATGGCCTGGACATCGAGTCCCAGAAAATACCAAGAAATGCCTAAAAATCGGGCTACTCCCTACCGCGACAAGAACGCATCCTGGATATGGCCTGCACACTATGCCCACAAACTGCATACAAATGCCTGAAAATCAGGCAACTTTCTTACCGCGGTCAGGACATGTCCTATACATGGCCTGCATATCGTGCCCAAAAACTTCTCAAAAATCCCTGAAAATCAGGCTACATCCCTGCCGTCGCCCAAAGGCGTCCCGTTTATGGCCCACACACCGTGTTCCAGAAATTGCCAAGAAATGCTTGAAAATCAAGCTGCATCCCTGACGTGTCATGGACGTGGCTTGCACGCTGTGTCCCAAAAACTACCTAAAAATGCCTTGAAATTAGGTTGCATCCCTGCCGTGACCTAGACGCGTCCCGAACATTGCCTGCACACCATGCACCAAAAAACTGCCTATGTAGAACCCCAAATAATTTTAAACACCTTAGTGGCACTAAGACATGAATATTGGATGGTTAAAGTATACTTCAGATTTTTAGTCTCATTTGAGACCCATTTATGACATAGAAAACATTCGATTTGGAAAATGATATCTAAATAAAAGTTGTAGTTCTTTGAGTTAGCTTTCCAACGCACTTTGAATTACCTCAATTGGATAACGGGATAAGAAGTTATGATAGAAATACTAAAAGCTTTACAATATCAACCGAAGTACGTGGAATATGAAAAGTCAAATTCCTACACAATTTTCTAGCACCTTCTTAAATCTATAACTCCCACATAAATGGCACCCATATTAATGAGTATTAGGCCCTTCATTTGCCCTTAAGTTGTGAGATTTTCACCTATAAATAGGCCCCAATGCATACACATTTTTCACACCAAGACAAAAGCTTCTAAGCATAAAAGAGAGAGTTTTCAAGTCTAGAAAAAAGAGAAATGAGAGGGAGAAAAATTAGTTTTTCCTAGAAGTTTTGGTGCTATCAAGAAGTGTTTTCCAAGCATCAATTTTCAGCAGAGTGTTTTTTTTTTTGAAACGTCAAAGGAGTGCATTTTTCAACAAGGTTCAAAGCATCAATCAAGGTAGGTAGAGGTGTAAAGTGTTAATTCGTGTTAATTTATAAGTTTCTAACAAATGAAGATTTATGTTAATGTTTGTATGTCTAATGGTACCTCCGGTATGGCATACACCTCCATGTCTAATGGTACCTCCGGGTACGGCATGTACTTCCGGTCGAGGCGTCGTGTTAAGTCATGACTCTACGTGTTTGGGATTCTACCGGAAATCCTACTATGAAAAGGTTTCTAAAGTTACAGCTTTGAAATATATAGCTTGATCACGAACGCACCAATGATATCTATTGAGTTTCTTTAACTCACGGGTTTAGCCCCTTCTTTACAAATTGAGATGATTCTACCTTGGGCCTGGATGATGGAAAAGATGGAGAGTGGTGCAACGAGCCCATGGAAAACCCGATGAACAAGTTATTTAGATTTATTTTTGTGAATGTTTGCAATGTTACTTCTTTAAAGTATTTGAATAACGCTGAACGCGAGAACAAGTTGTGTTTTCTTCAAATTAATTACGTTCCGTTATATTTTTTTACTCAGTGTTTTATTTAAAGTATTCGAAAGGTTGTTGTTAAAATTATTATTGTAAAAATTAAGCTTTTGCTAAAACATATTCTCCTATGACTAAACCACCGGTTAGTTAAGTAAAGTAAGTAGCACTCCAGTCTACAAGGGGCCAAAGCGTTACAGCCTAGAAATACCGAAAAATCAGGACACGTCCCTGCCGCAACCTGGACATGGCTTACACACTGTGACCCAGAAACTGCCTAGAAATGCCTGAAAATCAGGCTGCGTCCCTACCGTGGCCAGGACATGGCCTGCACACCGTGTCCCAGAAACTACGTAGAAATGCCTAGAAATTAGGCTACATCCCTGTCACGGCCCAGACGAGTCTTGGACATGGCCTACACACCGCATCCCAGAAATTGCCTAGAAATACATGAAAATCAGGCTATATCACTGCCACATCTTAGACATTGCCTGCACACCGTGTCCGAGAAACTACATTGAAATGCCTGAAAATGAGGTTGCGTTCCTGCCACGATCAAGACGCGTCTCGAACATGGTCTGCACACCATGCCCAAAAACTGCCCTAAAATGCCTGAAAATATGTTCGGATGTGTCTTGAACATGGCCCGCACACAATGACCTAGAACCTGCCTAAAAATGCCTAAAAATCAGGCTTCATCCCTACCGCGTCCAGGATGCGTCCCGATCATGGCCTGCACATAGTGCCCAAAAACTGTCGAAAAATGCTTAAAAATCAAGTTGCGTCCCTTCCATGGCCATGACTTATCCCGAATTTGGCGTGCACACCATGTCCCAAAAACTGCCCGAAATGCCTGGGAACATTCCTGCGCCCCTAAAATGGCCGGCACACCGTGCTTCCTTCATTTGGTTGAAAATCTGCTTACGCCCCTAACGTGGTCACGACGCATCCCGAACATTGCCTACGCACCGTGCCCACAAACTGCCTAGAAATGCTAGAAAATCAGATTGTGTCCACGGCCAAGACACCTCTTGGACATGGCTTGCACACCGTGCCCATAAATTGCCTAGAAATGCCTAAAAATCAGATTGCGTCTGCGGCCAGGACGCGTCCCAAACATTGCCTGCACACCGTCTCCCAGAAACTGCCTAGAAATGCCTGAAAATAAGGCTGTGGCCTGGACATCTCCGGCACACCGTGTCCCAGAAGCCCTAAACCCCAAGCCCTAAGCCCTAAGCCCTAAGTCCTAAGCCCTGGACCCTGAGCCCTAAACCCTGGACCCTGGATCTTGAACCCGGAACCCTAAACCTTGAACCCTGGACCCTAAACCCTGAACCTTGGACCCCTTGTTCATCATTGCAGCAGACTACTTCTCACACTTGCTCACTCAGAGGTTTCAGGAGTATCCCAGTATGTGTTATCGACATGGAGGTGGTGCTCTAGTCTTACATCTCTCATTTGCTGACGATATGATCATCTTTGCCAACGGTCAGAAATAGTCTATCAGGAGGGTCTTAGACTGCTTGGAGCACTATGAAGGAGTTTCTGGCCAATTGGTGAATAGAGACAAGAGCGGTATTATACTATCCAAACGGGCATCCACTAGTCAGATCAGACGACTAGAGATTTTGACTGGCTTCAGACATCAGCAGCAGCCTTTCACTTACTTGGGTGTCCCCTTATTCAAGGGGGCTAAGAGGAGCTTCCTTTATGATGACCTTATCCAGAAGATAAGGGATAGGATATCAGGTTGGGCCTCACGATTACTATCGCCTGGGGGTCGTATTACATTACTGAGGTCAGTACTTTCTTCCATACCTTTACATCTTCTTCAGATTATGCAGCCGCCCAGGGCAGTGTTGAAGAAACTTGAGAGCATCTTTGCCCGATTTCTATGGGATTCTAAGGATCAAGCACAACGTCTACATTGGAGGAGTTGGAAGGCGATTTGCCTTCCTACTGATGAGGGAGGCCTCGGCTTTAGGAGATTACAGGATGTGGTGGACACCTTCTCCATGAAGCTCTGGTGGTTGTTCCGATCTCAGAGGTCACTTTGGGCTCAGTTTTTACTGGGCAAGTATTGTAAGGGGACGCATCCTTTACTTGCAGCAGTTCCCAGTTCAGCTTCCCCTACCTGGAAGAGGCTGAAATCAGTTGGGCCACGGACGGATCCACACATTGCTTGGTACCTTGGAACCGGTCAGATTTTCTTTTGGCATGATTGTTGGATGGGCGAGTCCACGTTGGCATCCCTATTCTCCCACAGACAGCACACATCTGTGAGGGTACAGGATTTTTTTGACGACACTGGGTGGGATTTTGGACGGTTATTACAGGCCCTTCCTTCTCACATGGCGGAACAGATAGGGGCGATATAAGTGCAGAATCCTCGGACAAAATTGTTTGGAAAATTACTTCGGATGGTGACTTTACCACCAAATCAGCATGGCAACTAGTCCGTTCGGTTCGCCAACCTCAGGACTAATATCGACTGCTGTGGAGCTCTATCTTGCCTGCCACTATTTCATTCTTCTGCTGGAGACTGTGGCAGGATCTCATTCCAGTAGATGTTATTCAGAGGAGAATTGGATGTCAGTTGGCTTCTCGTTGTCAGTGTTGTTTCTAGATTGAGACCATCAATCATATTTTCACGAGCAGCAGCATCTCCAGCCAGGTATGGCAGCACTTTGGAGACATCTTTCAGATACCTATGACTTCAGGGGAGGGGGTCAGACAGAGGTTCCAGAGATGGCGGTATTCTGGACAGCACGTTTACCGTGGACACATTCGTATTATCATTCCTCTACTGATATTTTGGTTTCTATGGATTGAGAGGAATGATGCGAAGCATAGAGGTATTCGTATGGTGGCTAGACGTATTATTTGGAGGGTCTACCGCATGATCTCCTTTCTTCATATGGGAGGACTATTCCGAGTTGAGCATTGGCGAGGAGATGTGACACTTGCACCCTTTTTTGGCATTTCTTTGACCTGTCCTCTCCCACCACCACCTATTATGGTTGTTTGGCGCACTCCACCAGTTGGATCCTACAAGATCAACACTAATAGATGCGTCAAAGATGGATTTGCAAGTGGTGGAGGCATCATTAGGGACCACGTAGGATACTGTATCAGGGCATTCTCAGCATCGTATGACCCATGTTTCATTTTGGAGGCTGAACTCAGAGCCATACTAGATGGGCTTCTATTGGCCAGAGGACTTGGGATTTCAGCTATCTGGCTCGAGGCAGATTCAACATTGGCTATTCACTGCATCACCAAAGGTGGAGGACCATGGTCGATTCAGGGTATTCTTAAACAGATCAGAGACCTCATCTACTTCGATAGAGACACGGTTTCACACATCTACAGAGAAGGCAACCAGGTTGCTGATTCTCTTGCTACAGAAGGCTGGAATCATCGGTGCTATCTAGAGTATGGACCACTAGAACTGCCTCGACATATTAGGGCGATAGTGCGGATCGACAGACATGGATTACCAAGTTTCAGAAGTTCGTAATTTAGGCTATGATTATTAAACTTTTTTATTGTATAGGGAACTAGTACTTCCTCGTTTATTGCTTTCATTTATTATATTCATTTGTTGCATCACTGCTTTTTGGAGGTCAGGTTCATGCCCCCCTCCTTCCGTGTATTCTTGATTTTTATGAAATAAATATGGTTGGGGAACCCTTAACCCCCATCGACCTTCCTTGGTGGACCATAAAAAGTCACTAAGGATGTGTGGATGTCTTTAGCAAAAAAAAAAAAAAAAATCCCTGAACCTTGGACCCTAAACCCTAAACCATTTTCCTTCTAATGAAGTCAATCAGTTTCAAAAATTTTCTTCAAATGGCACAACCAGTAATTACGCCACCGAAGAGCCAAGCTTCATGGAAGGACTTCAACATGAAAAACAAACTTCAGGTGAAAATGTTTCAGTAAATGTGATACCTGCATCAGTGAATCCTGATCGGAAGGAGAAGAGAGAATGATTCTTCTTCCGAATATCAGATAAAAGGCTAGTGGACAGGCGAAGAAGATAGGAGACTAATTGGCTTAGTACATCAATTTGGATTGAGGAAATGGGCTGTAATAGCTGAAGAAATGGTTGGTAGAGTACAATGTCGCAAGCAATGGAATAATCATCCACGTCCTCATATTAAGAAGGACGTTTGGACTGAAGATGAAGAGAGACGGTTAATTCAAGCACATGAAAGACTTGGAAATCAACGGGTGACGATAGCTAAGTACATTCCTGGAAGAACTGAAAATTCAACAAAGAATCACTGGAATGCCACAAAAAGGAGGTAGATTTCAAGGAGAAAAATAAAGAAAGTAAAAGGAGATAGAAGACAGTCAACATTACTATAAGATTACATCATAAAAAAGTATTTCAGTAATGGTTTCGCCTCCATTAACTCAAATTTTAGCACCACCACCACTGCAGTAAATTCGTCCAACGCCGGCACACCACTCTCTGACGATGAAGACTCTACACTATTTTTCAGTTTCGAATCATGTAATAAAGAAATGGATTTCATGAAAACCCTGTTTGAAAACAATCAGTCCATCGATTCAATTCCAGTCGATCATTGTCAACCAATGAATCCAGCTAAAGGGACATCTGAGAATACTTATAGCTTCAACAGTGATGAAAATTATAATCATCCCACCATTTTCTTCACTTCCCCGGAGATTTTACAGACAACTGATTCTCAACTGCCTACTGTAGAATATGTGGAAAATGACTTCGGGTGAAAATCTTTCAGTAAATGTGAATGCTGCACCGGTCAATCCTGATCGGAAGGAGAAGAGAGATGGTAGTTCTTCTTCTGGATATTAGATAAAAGGCTAGTGGACAGGCGAAGAAGACAGAGACTAATTAGCTTTGTACATCAATTTGGATTGAGGAAATGGGTTGTAATAGCTGAAGAAATGGTTGGTAGAGTGGGAAAATAGTGTCACGAGTGATGGAATAATCATCTGCGTGCTCATATCAAGAAGGATGTTTGGACTGAAGATGAAGAGAGACAGTTAATTCAAGCACATGAAAGAATTGGAAATCGATGGGTGGAGATAGCTAAGTACATTCCTGGAAGAACTAAAAATTCAATAAAGAATCACTGGAATGCCACAAAAAGGAGGCAGGTTTCAAGGAGAAAGATAAAGAAAGTAAAAGGAGATAGAAGACAGTCAACACTATTATAAGATTACATCATAAAAAAGTATTTCGATAATAGTTCCACCTCCACTAACTCTAATTTCGGCACCACCACCACTGCAGCAAATCCGTCCAATGCTGGCACACCACTCTCTGATGATTATGACTCTACACCCTTTTTCAGTTTCGAATCATGCAATGACAAAATGGATTTCATGAAAACAATCAGTCCATCGATTCAATTCCAGTCGATCATCGTCGACCAATGAGTCCAACTGAAGGGACATCTAAGAATACTTATAGCTTCAACATTGATGATCCCACCATCTTCTTCACTTCCCTGGAGATTTTACAAACAACTGATTCTCAACTGCCTGCTGTAGAATATGTGGAAAATGACTTATTTCGTTTTGCTCCAAACCCTATGGGAAATAAATTTTTCCCTTCTGAGAATTTAGATTTAATCGTGGAATTTAATTCTAACTTTCGAAGCGTGGAGATTGAAGCTTCACAGATTTAACCTGATGAGTTGTACTTTTCATATAAATGGGATGGAGGCAATACTGGAAACGTAAATTCAACAACAAATCTGCCAACAATTGATCAAGGTACAACCTTTGGAAGCACAATGGACACGGATTTGATGGATGTGGTCTCATCTTCTCAGCTTCCTCCTCAATTAAGTCCATACAATGGCTTATTCTAATCCAGTTAATAATTATTATCCTATAATTACTGTGTTTTAGCTTAGTTAAACAGTCTATGACTTTACAAATATCTGTAAAACTAAATTCTACTGCTTCGTTAGAACTTATTGAAAGGCAATTCAGGCAAAAAATACCCTAAACCCTATACCATAAATCGTAAACCCTAAACTTCGACCTGCCTCGACAGATTAGGGCATTGGTGCAGATCGACAGACATGGATTGCCCAGCTTTAGAGGTTTGTAGTTTAGGCTATCATTATTGCATTTTTCTTGTACAAAGAAGTAGTACTGCCTCATTTACTTTGTTCATTTTTAATTTTTTGGTTGTTGCACTGTTGCTTTTTGGAGGTCACGATTATGCCCCCTTCTTCCCTATACTCTTGATTTTTATGAAATAAATACGGTTGGGAAACCCTTAACCCCCATCGACCTTCCTTGATGGACCCTAAAAAGTCATTAAGGATGTGTGGATGTCTTGACTAAAAAAAAAAAAACGCTAAGCCCTAAACCTTGATGAGGCCACCTTTGACTTGAGACGCCCTAGTGAGGCAAGGGTGTGTATTGAGGTGAATTTGAGGCATAACTTAACTGAGAGTGTTTCAATTGAGCACGCCGGTAACTGTGGCTTTTGGCTGATAGTTATTTACTAGAAGCGACCATTTTTTTGCTTCTATTATAAACACTTGGGCCATTCTTATGATCAATGTACTACTGTTCCTCATCCTCTCCCTACAGTTGTTGTGCATCTCCCTATTTAGCCCCCTATTACTAGGGCTGACAAGGATAAAGATGAGGTGACATTTATGGAGCCAAAGAAACAGTGGGTGCCAGTTTTAGCAGTGCCTTCTGTGCTTCCCACTACTGCTATCGCAATTGTGACAGAGTCAGTGTCTGTACCAGCAGTTCCTACATCTACTCCTATCACAGTTGATCTAGAGGCACCTCCATATATTCATTCAATTACTGAGCCTACTCCAAATGCTCCTATCGAGGTGCCCACGTCTCCTATTATTACTTCCATAGCTCCTATTCCTACAGCTACTACTGATGTACCCCCGGAGCTAACACATATCAGTTATCCACCATTGAAGACACACATAGATGGTACTCAGTCAGCAAAGGGTTCAGGTACTAGGACAGTTCCTCAAACCACCTTCACCCAATCCTTCTATAATAGCTCCTACACAAAATAAGGTTAAGGAACATATACAAAAAGACATAGATGGCATAGACCTTAGGGACTGCGTGCAAAATGCAGAGGACGATGTCCCTACAGTCAGCAGGTCCCATGATTATGATGTTGTAGCGCAGAGCATCATGAGATTAAACGCACCTGCGACTAGTACCATGAGATCAAACGTGCCCGCTTTTCACCCAACATTCAGTGCACCACCATCTTAATAGTACTTTTCACCAAAGCAGGCTCCTTCACGCAGGCGAGACCCCACTCCAACGAGCGAGCCAAACAATGCAGACTACTAAGATCCGAAAATGTTTTAGGCCCGATCGATGTCTATGTACTACCACCAAAAGATTTACCCTCAGGAATACCCTTAAGTAGCTTTCACTAGTTTTTTGTTCATGTCTTGTTTGTTGTGTTTGCATTTTATCTTGAGATATTTGTTACAACTTACATTTGCTGGACGTCAGGTCTATGCCCCCCTCCTTTAGCTGTATTCTTGCTTTTCATTATAGAAAATAAACCACACTAGTGGTATTTGGTTAAAAAAATAAATCTAAGCCCTAAACTCTAAACCCTAAGCCCTAAACCTTAAACCTAAGCCCACTCCAAATGCTCCTATCGAGGTACCCACTTCTCCTATTATTACTTCCATAGCTCCTATTCCCACAGCTCCTACTGATGTACCCCCTGAGCCGACACATATGAGTTCTCCACCATTAAAGACACACACAGATAGTACTCAGTCAGCGCAGGGATCAAGTACCGGGACAGTTCCTCAAACCACTCTTGCACAGGGGTTGTTGGTTGAGATCAGCTCAGAGCGACATGGTGTCAAGCATATGTTGATTGATCACTTTAAGAAGGACCATGGAATGAAAGTTGGATCTACCATGAGATTTGCTATTGAGGACTTGGTTTTTAAGCTCTTTGGAGAGGGACCTTCTGTGAGTAAGACTCCTACGCAGACACCTTCACCTAGTCCTTCTATCACAGCTCCTATACACAATAAGGTGAAAGAACATATACAGAGAGACATGGATGGCATGGGCCTTGGAAACTGCATGCAAAATGCGGAAGACGATGTCCCTACAGCAAGCAGGTCAATCTCCCACGATTCAGATGTCGTAGCACAGAACACCATGAGATTAGACGCACCTATAACTAGTACAATGAGATCAGATGCACCCGCTTTTCGCCCGACATTCAGTGCACCACCATCTGAACAGTACTTATCAACAAAGCAGACTCCTACACGCAGGCGAGACCCCTCTCCAACGAGCGAGCCAGACATCGCAGACTACTATGATCCGAAAATGTTTCAAACCAGACGCATGACTCGATCAATGTCTATGTACTACCACCCAAAGATTTACCCTCGGGAATACCCTTGAGTCCCTTCCATTAGTTTTTGTTCGTGTCTTGTTTACTGTGATTGCATTTTATCTTCAAATATTTGTTACAATTTACATTTGCTGGAGGTCAGGTCCATGCCCCCCTTCTCTATTTGTTTTCCTTCTTTTCATTATATAAAATAAACCACACTAAAAAAAAAAAAAAAAAACCCTAAAACCTAAGCCCTGGACCCTGAAACCTAAACCTGCACCCGGAACCCTAAACCCTAAACCATTCTTTTCTATTGTCTACAAAATTACTCAAATTTTATTTGAAAATCTGTTGATTTTTTGCTTAAAATAGCTTCACTCAAAAATACTTTATTATTTTTCGACGCCGTGCTTTTGTTGTGTGTTCTTTCTGAAGCAAGAGAGTTCATAGTAGGTGGTGAAAATAATTTATGTGCAGTTCCATCTTCTGTTGACGAGTTCACCAAATGGGCTGAGAAAACACGTTTTCAGATCGGGGATTCTTTAGTTCTGAAGTATGATTCCAAGATTGATTCAATGCTAGAAGTGACCGAGGAAGACTACAAAATCTGCAACAACGCCAATCCAATAAAATAACACCATGATGGAGAAACGACAATTTCACTGGAAAAATTAGGTCGATTTTTCTTCAATAGTGGAGCTGGAGAACATTACCAGAAGGGTCAAAAGGTAGAGGCTATGGTTCTATCCTATAAACATGGCTTCAGCCACCAATCTACAGCCCAGGCACCTTCTCCTCATCATCACCATCACCACTACCATGTACCAGCACCAGCCCTGACTAATGGTGGTACTGGTCTGAAGGCGACGGATGGGTTTATTTGTGGCACTGCGACGGTGGGAAGTTTGGTTTTGTTGTGTAGACTAGTTTTATTATTCATAGGTTCTAACGTTGAGCTACATTTTTTTTCATTATTCTTTGTCACGTATATATATTTCTTGGTTTTAACTCTAAATTGATTTATAAAAACCCTAAGACCCAAAAATTACCTAAAAATGCCTAAAAATTAGGTCGCGTCTCTACCGCAGCCAAGATGCATCCCGAACTTGGCCTCCACACTGTGCCCACAAACAGCCTAGAAATGTCTGAAAATTAGGCTGTGTCCCTACCTGGCCAGGATGCGTCCCGAACATGGTCTGTACACTGTGCCAAAAACTTCCCGAAATTACCTAAAAATTAGTCTCTGTCCCTGCCGTAGCCCAAACGTGTCCCTGACATGACCTGCACACCGTGACCCAGAAATTGACGAGAAATGCTTAAAAATCATGTTGCATCCTGACATCACCTGCGCACCATGTAAATAACATAGAAAAACGTTAAAATCAGGATGTGTCCCGGCAGCATCCTGGACATGGCATGTACGCCGTGTCCCGAAAACTGCCTGAAAACCAGGCTGCATCCCTGTCGCGGACCAGACGTGTCCCAAACATTGCTTACACATTGTGTTCTAGAAACCGCCTAAAAATACCTAAAAGTCTGGATTCGTCCCTGCCGCATCCTGGACATGGCTTGCACATCGTGTCCATGAAACTGCCCTGAATTGCCAGAAAATCAGGCTTCATCCCTGACTTGGCCATGATACGTCCCGAACATGGCCTGCACACCGAGTCCCAGAAATTGCCAAGAAATGCCTAAAAATTAGGCGACGTCCCAGCCGCGGCCTGGATGCGTCCCGGACATGGCCTTTACACTGTGCCCACAAACTGCCTACAAATGCCTAAAAATTAGGCTGCATCCCTAGCACGACCAGACGTATCCCAAACATTGCCTGCACATTGTGCTCTAGAAGTTGCCTAAAAATACGTGAGACTCAGGATGCGTCCCTGTTGCATCCTGGACATGGCCTGCTCACCGTGTCCCAGAAACTGCCCAGAAGTCCCTGAAAATTAGGCTCTGTCCCTGCCATGCCTCGACGCGTACCGGACATGGCCTGCACACCGAGTCCTAGAAATTGCCAAGAAATGCCTAAAAATAAGGCTATGTCCTTCCCGAGGCCAGGATGTGTCCCGAATATGGCATGCACATCGTGCCCACAAACTATCTACAAATGCCTGAAAATCATGCTGTATCCCTATCGCGGTCAGGATGCGTCCCGGACGTGCCCTGCACATCGTGCCCAAAAACTTCCCAGACATGCCTGAAAATCAAGCGACGTCCCTATCGTGGCCCAGACGCGTCCTGGTCATGGCCTGCACACCATGTCCTAGAAACTGCCTTAAAATGCTTGAAAATTTGGCTGCGTCCCTACTTCGTCTTGGACATGGCATCACACCGTGTCCCAGAAATTGCCTAGAAGGGCCTGGAAATCATGCTGCATCCCTGCAGCAGCCCCAACGTATCCCGGACATTGCCTACACACTGTGTCCAATAAATTATCGAGAAATATGTGAAAATTAGGTTGGCCTGCACACTGTGTCCCAAAAAATGTCTAGAAATGCCCAAAAACCAGGTTGAATCCCTGTCGCGGCCTAGATGCGTCCAGGACATTGCCTGCACACCGTGTACCAGAAACTGCCTAAAAATACCTAAAAGTCAGGATGCGTCCTTATCGTATCCTGGACATGGCCTACACATCGTGTCCCAGAAATTGCCTAAAATTGCTTGAAAATCAGGCTCCGTCCCTGCTGTGGCCATGATGCGTCCCAAACATGGCCTACACATCGAGTCCCACAAATTGCCAAGAAATGCTTAAAAATTAGACTGCGTCCCTTCAGTGGTTAGGACATGTCCCGCATATGGCCTGCACATCGTGCCACGAAAAGCCAACAAATGACTGAAAATAAGGATGCATCCCTATCGCAGCCAGGACGCATCCCGAACTTGGCCTGCACGTCGTGCCCAAAAACTTCCTAGAAGTGCCTAAAAATCAGGCTACGTACCTGCTGTGGCCCAGATGCGTCCCATTCATAGCCTGCACACCATATCCTAGAAACTGCCTAGAAATGCCTAAAAATCAGGCTACATCCTTGCCGCATCCAGGCTGTGGCCTGCACACCGTGTCCCAAAAACTGCGTAAAAATGCTTGGAAATTAGGATACTTCCCTGCCATGGCCTAGACACGTCCCGAACTTGGCCTGCACACGGCGTCCCAGAAATTGCCTAGAAATACACGAAAATCAGGCTGCGTCCCTGTCGCATCCTGGGCATTGCCTGCACACGATGTCCTAAAAATTGCCTAGAAATACACGAAAATCAGGCTGCGTCCCTGTCGCATCCTGGGCATTGCCTGCACACGATGTCCTAAAAATTGCCTAGAAATACGTAAAAATCAGATTGCGTTCCTGTTGTGATCAGGACGAATCTCGGACATGGCCTACACAACGTGCCCAAAAACTGCCCGAAAATACCTGAAAATCTGGTACGTCCCTGTCATGTCCGGATGTGTCCTGGACATGATCTGCACAATGTGACCTAGAAACTGACGAGAAATGCCAAAAACTCAAGTTGTTTCTACGACATGGACTGCACACCATGCCAAAAACCTTCCCAAAAATGCCCAAAAATCAGGCTGCATCCTTGCCATGACTTGTCCCGAATTTAGCTTGTATATCGTGTCCCAGAAACTGCCCAGAATGCCTGGGAAGGTGCTTGGGCGCATGACATGGCCTGCACACCATCCTTTCTTCATTTGGTTGAAAATATGCTTGTGTCCCTAATGTGGCCGAGATGCGTTCCGAACATTTCCTACACACCGTGCCCACAAACTACCTAGAAATACCTGAAAATCAGGTTGTGTCCCTGTCGCGGCCAGGACGCGTCCCGAACATGGCCTGCACATCGTGCCCACAAACTGCCTAAAAATGCCTGAAAATTAGGTTGCGTCCCTACCGCGCCCAGGACGCGTCCCGAAAATGGCCTGCACACCATGTCTCGAAACTGCCTAAAAATGCCTGAAAATAAGGCTGTGTCCTACACATCTCCTATAACACCAATATCAGATTTATTCCCCAACTCAATAGATCTGAGTTTGAAAAATCATGGCACGAATACCAAGGTCATCGAAACACCCCCCTACGCATTGAATCAGGGTCTGGGACCATCACCAATGATTCCAGAAGGGCCGAAAACCCTGGGGGTGGTAGAGATTTCATCCGAATCGCCCGAAATTGACAGATCGGATCCCGAGGGGCCAAAAACTGATTTTTCAATTAACCGTTCCACATAGCTCAAACAGGGGCACGCGCCTGACCATCAGATTACCCATGAAAAGGTAAACCTTCGACTAAAAAATCATCCAATTCCGACTCCGGACGCACCCTCATCGGCGATCGCAATTTCCGGCCAGTCACTCGAAAAATCGCAGATTTCGGCCAATCCTGAACTCGTTTTGGAAAACGGAACATACCGTGATGATCAGCATGAAATTCTACATTTGCTTGTGAAAAATCATAATTTTCTAACACTGTTGGAAAATCACCGCCGGTCAACAGCCGGTCAACGACCGGCGCGTGGTGGTCACGCGCCGGTGACACTTCACCTGAATGTGGGGAATTTTGATACGGACCCAATTCCACCATCGGTTTTTCCACATGAGGCCCAGACAGTGCTCAATCAGGGCCGAAAGACCTATGCTACTGCAATTTCTGGCCGTCCGGGCCTGTCTCAAGCTGAACGGAGTTCACGAAAGTCGTTTGCATCGGTTATACAGGGTATAGATGACTCTTCCACTACTGGGTTTGCTGCTAAAGAACCCTTTATACATATGGGTGAGCCGGAGTATACACTTGTGGGGAAATTTCCACATCGCAAGCCAACCATGAGGAAGGTACGTGAGATTTTTTCTAAGTTTGGGTTCCATGGTTCTTTCGAGGTGGGATTGATTGACACAACACACATTCTTATACACCTTACACATGAGGAGGATTACAGCAGGCTTTTTCTTAAACCTTCATGGTATATTGATGGTTGTCCGATGAGAGTCCTTAAGTGGACATGTGACTTTACACCTGAGCAAGAGACTCCGATAGTTCCCGTATGGGTATTGTTCCCTCTGCTTCCAGTACATTTACGTGCGAAGGGGTTCCTTTTCGCCTTATCTGGGGCAATAGGAATGCCCTTGAGAATTGATGAGGCCACCACCGACTTGAGACGACCTAGTGAGGCAAGGGTGTGCATTGAGGTGAATTTGGGGCATAAGTTGCCCGACAGGGTTTGGATTGAGCGTGCTGGTAACCGTGGCTTCTGGCAGACAGTTATCTATGAGAAGCGGCCAATTTTTTGCTTCTCTTGTAAACACTTGGGTCATTCTTATGATCAGTGTACTACGGTTCCTCCTCCTCCTCCTACAGTTGTTGTGCACCCCCCTGTTCGGCCCCCTATTATTAGGACTGATAAGGATAAGGGCAAGGTGACGTTTGTGGAGCCAAAGAAGCAGTGGGTTCCAGTTTCAGCAGTGCCTTCTGTGCTTCCCACTACTACTACCGCAGTTGTGACAGAGTCAGAATCTGCATCAACAGTTCCTACCTCTACAAAGGGGTTGTTGGCTGAGATCAGCTCAGAGCGACATGGTGTCAAGCATATGTTGATTGATCACTTTAAGAAGGACCATGGAATGAAAGTTGGATCTACCATGAGATTTGCTATTGAGGACTTGGTTTTTAAGCTCTTTGGAGAGGGACCTTCTGTGAGTAAGACTCCTACGCATACACCTTCACCT